>NC_091167.1:19706574-19714074 GCF_040958095.1 Procambarus clarkii
ACTCATAGACATTCGCCGTAATGATTCGTTCAAGTGAACCAAATGAGGAAGAACAGAGACCGAAAGAGAGAGAAACATAAAAAAAAAGTACAAATTTCGCCTGAAAGTTTCAGAGAGGAAAAATTCATATTTTCAAGAGAACAACGATGAAAAGGTTCGAATCCCGCTGAAGTAAAAAAAAAAGGGGAAGGGAATTTATCAGGGCAAAGCGCCAAGGCATTACGAAACCCAGAGAATAACTGGCTTGAAAAAAAATATCTAAAAACAGTGGAAAATCGCAATGAACGAAATACGAGACGCAATGATCTAATATCCCGCCAAAAAAATATTCAAAAGAGCGAAGAATAATGAAAGAAAAGTAGACGCAATTCGAGACAAAAGGGAACCAGAGCTTTTCGCTCAATAGAGCGCGCTGAACTATCGTACTGACAGCTCTAAGGGGCTCTTTAGAGCTCTTATATAGAGCCTCGCCACCATGTACGGTGTCGTAGGGCACAGTTTTAACCGCAGGAACCAACGAAAGAAAAAATCCATCGCGGCGGCGGCCAAGATAGCCGCTGCCGTGGGAGGAAGCACCGGCAGTGTCAGTGCCGTGAGTGCCAGTGTGGCCACTGTCGGCAGTGCCAGGAGCCTTGGCAGTGCCGGTGGGGGTAGCGGAGTCCCCGCCAGTGGGGCGGAGAGGCACAGCGTCTGGGAGAAAGTTTGCGGCAAAGGCGGGAAACGCAAGAACCTCCATCACAACCACCAACAACAGGACTGTAACAACCACCACCAACAACAACCACAACACCTCCAACAACAGCACAACCACCACCACCAACCACAGCACCACAACCACCACCAACAACCACAGCACCTCCAACAACAGCACCACCACTACCACCACCAAGAGCCAGAAATTGTGGTAGAGAAAGAAGACACCCACCACCACAATCACCACCACCACAATCACCACAATCGTCCACTGCTTCACAGGCTCTTCAACCTCATCAAGAGAATATATACCACCGAAAAAGAAGGTTTGATTCTTATACTTTTTTCCCCCATAAATCATTTGCAACATTTTTCCTTACCAACAGACTGTCTTGCATGCAAGTAAGTGTACTTAGACTTGTGTCTGCCTTCTTAAGTGTGTCTTGGCAATTGACTCAGAGTTGCATTGGTTGTTGCAGCCTTTTGTAATTAGGAGATAATTACATATGTTAATTATGAGGTAATTACGTATGTTAATTATGTGATAATTACATATATTAATTATGTGATAATTACACATTAATTATGAGGTAATTAGGTATGTTAATTATGTGATAATTACACATATTAATTATGAGGTAATTACACATATTAATTATGAAGTAATTACATATATTAATTATGAGATAATTACACATATTAATTATGTGATAATTACACATTAATTATGAGATAATTACATATATTAATTATGAGATAATTACATATATTAATTATTTGATAATTACATATATTAATTATGTGATAAGTAAATATATTAAACTTGTTCTGGTATCTAAGTGTTGTGGCTACTTAGAAATATCCAAGTGCGTCTCACTTCTGCTTCAGGAAAAGTGGTCCTAAAGTATAGTCACAGGATCATTGCAGTTTACTTAATTCATCTGTTCTTAAATAGGATAATCCTAGTTTCAGGAAAGACCTGGGTAAATACTAGTTGTGGATATAAGAGTTTTGATTTGTTCCACGTATTTACGTAGCAGTTACCGAGTAACATGATAGACAAGGAACATGTATGGAACATGTATGTTAGTGTCTGGAAAGTAGAAATGATTTTTATGAACAATATAGCGGAAATAATATATATTTATATATATATATATATATATATATATATATATATATATATATATATATATATATATATATATATATATATATATATATATATATATATATTAGAAACTGCACAGGCAGTTTCTACTTATAACCACCCAGACATACTCGTATATATTCAGTATATCTAACCTACGCTTGAAACAACCCAACGATCCCATGGTACTCGGTAATTGCCTCATAAATCAGCAACCTTTTTAAAAATAATAAAAAAAATAAAAACCAGTATTTACCCAGGGTGTTTCCTGAATCTAAAATTGATCCTAACATATGGATTAAAGAAACAGCATGTAGGCTATTGACCCACAGGAAACAGTTCCTAGATATGTTCCCCAAAAAATGTATTCACTCATCCATGTCCTCTCACTCATCCAGACTCATCCACATGAGTCTGAATAACGAATATACTACAAATTATTCTCTCGAGTATAACTTTGTGTCGATATGTTTAATAAAAATCTTAGAGAAGGTTCTTGAGAAGGAAGAGAGATGGGGAGGCGTCTTCACGCTTAACGAGGTGGTTCAGGTGATTAGGCTCCACTTTCCACCTCCAACGAGAAGTGCATACCCACATAAAGCTTTCTTTACGCGTGTACTCAACGTTCGGCGTCCGTGTTCTAAGTCCATTCCATCCAGCGGTCGACCCCACTCTAAGAATCATTCATCAATTTTTAACATATTCCTTTAAAACCAGGATTTTTCTTATATATATACATCATTATATATCATTATATATTATTATATTTGAGCTTATTTAGAGGTAGGTTAGGTTAGGTGTTTAGGTTCTGTTTGCGATTATTTGTATTTGTAGTACGTAGTTTATTTTGTTTACAGAATTGCGATTCGAACAGAGGTTGTCAGTGAAGCACTGTTCGAAAAAATGTTCGAACGTCATCCGTTGTGAGGAAACTGTTTTTTTTCACTCATAAACAGCGGGTTTGGTGGGTGTGTACAGTGAATATTTGGCCCTGGTTGATGAGGTGGGGCTGCAGTCTTCAGGTTTGGAAGCTCTGACAGGTTTGGAAGATCTGACTGGTTTGGAAGCTATGGCAGGTTTAGTAGCGTTGACAGGTTTAGTAGCTATGACAGGTTTGGTAGCTATGACAGGTTTGGTAGCTATGACTGGTAGTTATGACACGTTTGGTAGCTCTGACAGGTTTGGAAGATCTGACGGGTTTGGTAGCTATGACAGCTTTGGTAGCTATGACAGGTTTGGTAGCTATGACTGGTAGTTATGGCAGGTTTGGTAGCTATGACAGGTTTGTTGGCTATGACAGGCTTGGAAGCTCTGACACGTTTGGATGATCTGACAGGTTTGGAAGCTCTGACAGGTTTAGTAGCTATGCCAGGTTTGGTAGCTATGACAGGTTTGGAAGCTATTACAGGTTTGGAAACTCTAACAGGTTTGGAAGTTGTGACAGGTTTGGAAGCTCTGACTTCACGTTTGGAGTTCTGATAGGTTTGGAAGTCCTGACATTTTGGGAAGCTCTGACCCCAAGTTTGGAAGCTCTAACAGATCTGGAATCTCTAACAGGTTTGGAATCTCTAACCTCACGTTTGGAAGCACCTTTGAGAAGCACGATGTAAACAAAGCAAGCAAGTAAAGCACCATCAAACAAACTAATCACTTAGAACCTTAACAATTGTCTGTAATTAACAGACAATTGTTAATTACAGACAATTGTAATTACTCTAATTAACTCAATTAACTCAACACACAGACCAACAAATTATAATTTAGTTAAATTTTAAAAAATATTTTACAATAGGAATAACATTACGAAATGCACACTTGCGAGTCTGGGGCCAGATTCACGAAGCGGTTACGCAAGCACTTACGAGCCTGGGGCCAGATTCACGAAGCGGTTACGCAAGCACTTACGAGCCTGGGGCCAGATTCACGAAGCGGTTACGCAAGCACTTACGAGCCTGGGGCCAGATTCACGAAGCGGTTACGCAAGCACTTACGAGCCTGGGGCCAGATTCACGAAGCGGTTACGCAAGCACTTACGAGCCTGGGGCCAGATTCACGAAGCGGTTACGCAAGCACTTACGAGCCTGGGGCCAGATTCACGAAGCAGTTACGCAAGTGCGAGTCTGGGGCCAGATTCACGAAGCGGTTACGCAAGCACTTACGAGCCTGGGGCCAGATTCACGAAGCAGTTACGCAAGTACGAGCCTGGGGCCAGATTCATGAAGCAGTTACGCAAGCACTTACGAGCCTGGGGCCAGATTCACGAAGCGGTTACGCAAGCACTTACGAGCCTGGGGCCAGATTCACGAAGCGGTTACGCAAGTACTTACGAGCCTGAGGACAGATTCACGAAGCAGTTACGCAAGTACGAGCCTGGGGCCAGATTCATGAAGCAGTTACGCAAGCACTTACGAACCTGGGGCCAGATTCACGAAGCAGTTACGCAAGGACTTACGAGCCTGGGGCCAGATTCACGAAGCGGTTACGCAAGTACTTACGAGCCTGAGGACAGATTCACGAAGCAGTTACGCAAGCACTTACGAACCTGGGTCCAGATTCACGAAGCAGTTATGCAAGCACTTAGGAACCTGTACATCTTTTCTCAATCTTTGGCGGCTTTGTTTACAATTATTAAACAGTTAATGAGCTCCGAAGCACCAGGAAGCTGTTTATAACAATAACAACAGTTGATTGGCAAGTTTTCATGCTTGTAAACTGTTTAATAAATGTAACCAAAGCCGCCAAAGATTGAGGAAAGATGTACACGTTCGTAAGTGCTGGCGTAACTGCTTCGTGAATCTGGCCCCTGGCTCTTTGGTCCCGCCTCTCAACTGTCAATCAACAGGTGTAAAGGTTCCTGAGCCTACTGGGCTCTATCATATCTACACTTGAAACTGTGTATGGAGTCAGCCTCCACCACATCACTGCCTAATGCATTCCATCTGTTAACTACTCTGACACTGAAAAAAGTACCTTCTAACGTCTCTGTGGCTCATGTGGGTACTCAGTTTCCACCTGTGTCCCCTTGTTCGTGTCCCACCAGTGTTAAACAGTTTATCCTTATCTACCCTGTCAATTCCCCCTGAGAATTTTGTAGGTGGTTATCATGTCTCCCCTTTTCAGTTTTTCAGGGATGTGAGGTTCAGCTCCCTTAGTCTTTCCTCGTAGCTCATACCTATCAGTTCCGGGACGAGCCTGGTGGCATACCTCTGTATCTTCTCTAACTTTGTCTTGTGTTTAACTAGGTATGGACTCCAGGCTGGAGCTGCATACTAAAGGATTGGTCTGACATAAGTGGTATACAGGGTCCAGAAAGATTCTTTACACAAGTTTCTAAAGGCAGTTCTTATGTTGGCCAGTCTAGCATATGCCGCTGATGATATCCTTTTGATGTGGGCCTCTGGGGACAGGTACGGTGTGATATCAACCCCCAGATCTTTCTCTCTATTTGACTCTTGCAGGATTTCACCTCCCAGATGGTACCTTGTGTTCAGCCTTCTGCTCCCTTCGCCTAATTTCATCACTTTACACTTTCCTGAGTTGAACTTCAGCAGCCATTTTCTAGACCATTCCTCCAGTCTGTCCAGGTCATCCTGTAGTCTCTGTCTATCTTCATCTGTCTTGATTCTTCTCATAATTTTTGCATCATCAGCAAACATTGAGAGGAATGAGTCTATACCCTCTGTAAGATCGTTTACATATATTAGAAACAGGATGGGTCCAAGTACAGAGCCCTGTGGGACTCCGCTGGTGACATCTCGCCACTTTGATGTCTCCCCCCTCACCGTTACTCGCTGTTTCCTGTTGCTTAAGTACTCCCTTATCCACTGGAGCACCTTCCCTTTTACTCCTGCCTGTTGCTCCAACTTTTGTAACAGCCTTTTATGGGGTACTGTGTCAAAGGCTTTCTGACAGTCCAGGAAAATGCAGTCTGCCCACCCTTCTCTTTCTTGCCTAATTTTTGTTGCCTGGTCATAGAATTCTATTAAACCTGTGAGGCACGATTTACCATCTCTGAACCCATGTTGGTGGTGCGTTACAAAGTTATTTCCCTCCAGATGCTCTACGAGCCTTTTCCTCACGATCTTCTCCATCACCTTGCATGGTATACAAGTTAGGGAAACTGGCCTGTAGTTCAGTGCCTCTTGTCTGTCACTCTTCTTGTATATTGGGACTACGTTAACTGTCTTCCAACTTTCTGGTAAGTCTCCTGTTTCCAGTGACCTGTTATACACCATAGAGAGTGGCACACTGAGTGCCTCTGCACCTTCCTTTAGTATCCATGGTGAGATTCTGTCAGGCCCAACAGCCATGTGTGTGTGTGTGTACTCACCTACTCACCTAATTGTGCTTGCGGGGGTTGAGCTCTGGCTCTTTGGTCCCGCCTCCCAGTGTACTCACCTAGTTGTACTCACGCAGTTTGTGTGTATGTGTGTGTGTGTGTGTGTGTGCGTGTGTGTGTGTGTGTGTGTGTGTGTGTGCGCCAAATAGATATACTTATTGGGGTCAATCTCCAGTGCTTGGGCTCCGCCTCCAAGCCCCCAATAGACTAGAGAACAAGTTCTACATAACTTTCAAGAACTTCGACGAAGAACAAAAAACATATGTGTACGTGTCCTTAATACAACGTCTCCTTTCGTACACATGTATGAACATGTATGCATATTCATGTATGTAGTATGCATTCATGAATACACTGAAATTGCAATAAATTCCTGGGATCAAGTACAGTATGCAAATGGTGCCCGACCCCTGATAGTTTTATTGTTGCTATGGGGCCCTTGTTGATGTAAACACGATGGTTGTTGTGGTGGTAGATGGTGGTAGTGGTGGTGGTGGGTGGTGGTAGTGGTGGTGGTGGGTGGTGGTAGTGGTGGTGGTGGGTGGTGGTAGTGGTGGTGGTGGATGGTTGTAGTGGTGGTGGGGGATGGTAGTGGTGGTGGTGGGGGGATGGTGGTGGTGGTGGTGGTGGTAGTGGTGGTGGTGGGTGGTGGTAGTGGTGGTGGTGGTAGTGGTGGTGGGGGATGGTGTTAGTGGTGGTGGTGGTAGTGGTGGTGGGGGATGGTGTTAGTGGTGAGACTAGAGATATATAACGATTGGAGTGCCTCAAGGCTCGGTACTCGGGCCCATCCTGTTTCTAATACGTGTAAACAATCTTACAGAGGAAGTGAACTCATTCGTATCCCTGTAA
The DNA here is from genome assembly GCF_040958095.1 of Procambarus clarkii. NCBI lineage: Eukaryota > Metazoa > Arthropoda > Malacostraca > Decapoda > Cambaridae > Procambarus > Procambarus clarkii. Next base: position 19,713,606 of record NC_091167.1, read on the forward strand.
ACTGACGATGGTAAACTAATGAGGCGAATCAGACCTGAGGATAACCGCAGGACATTACACTATGACCTGCACAATATCTAAAGATATCTAGATATTATATCTTTAATGAACTTTAAAAGCAAATATGATCAGAAATACGATTGAAAGAGAGGTCACTACATTGAACTAAAAATAATGGAAAGGCGGGGCTAAAGAGCAGAAACTCGACCCTGTAAGCACACACACATACACACAGCCCCCCCCACACATACATACAAACATACATATACATGTACACAGCCAAGCATACCTGGGGTCTTGAACAGGCATTCTGATTTGCAAAATGCATAGCGGTGGCCGGCCCGCTACTCCGGCCAGACACAATCTAAATGTAAAACTAGATTTTGAACGGAAACAACAACCCCCCCCCCCACTCACTCACACACTCACACACACACTCAGCCACAGAGGGGGAGCCTGGGCTTGGGAT
>NC_091167.1:19719074-19721574 GCF_040958095.1 Procambarus clarkii
ACCCCAGCCATTAGCCTCTTATAAAGTAACATTAAACCGTAACACTCCCAGCTGCCAGCATTAAGGCGGCCCGAGGCAGCGAGAACACTGATCCTCAACAATTATATGGGAATTTATTATGTAAATAATGAACCACGTGTGTTTAGTTCAGATTACTGCTACGGCCGCTCTTGCTAACACGTTAAGTGCACGCGCGCACACACGCACACACACACACACACACACACGCACACACACACACACACACACACACACACACACACACACACACACACACACTAAGGTCACACACACACACACAAAGGTCTTCACCTTAGAGCAAGGAGAAATCCCAGAGATAAGAGAGGGAATAGCTAACCAGGAACCACTGGAAGAGTTTGAGATTACCAGCGGGGAAGTAAGGAAGTGTTTACTGGAGTTGGATGTGACAAAGGCTATAGGCCCAGATGGAATCTCCCCTTGGATACTAAAGGAATTAGCAGAAGAACTGTGCCTCCCGCTCTCCATGGTGTATAACAAATCACTGGCAACAGGGGAACTGCCAGAAATTTGGAAAGCGGCTAACGTAGTCCCGATATACAAGAAAGGGGATAGACAGGAGGCACTGAATTACAGACCAGTGTCCCTAACCTGCATACCATGCAAGCTGATGGAGAAGATTGTGTAAAGAAAGCTAGTGGAACACCTGGAGCGAAGGAACTTTGTAACACAGCATCAACATGGGTTCAGGGACGGCAAGTCCTGCCTCACAGGGTTACTTGATTTCTACGACCAGGCAACAAAAATAAGGCAAGAAAGAGAAGGGTGGGCAGACTGCATATTTTTGGATTGTCAGAAAGCCTTTGACACAGTGCCACACAAGAGGCTAGTGAAAAAACTGGAGATGCAGGCTAGAGTGAAAGGGAAGGTACTCCGTTGGATACAGGAGTACCTAAGTAACAGGAGACAACGAGTCAGTGTGAGGGGTGAGGTCTCAGATTGGCGAGACGTTACGAGTGGAGTACCGCAGGGGTCAGTCCTTGGACCTATACTGTTTCTGATATATGTAAATGATCTCCCAGAGGGTATAGACTCGTTTCTCTCAATGTTTGCCGATGATGCAAAAATTATGAGGAGAATTGAAACAGAGGATGATAGTAGGAGGCTACAAGATGACCTAGATAGACTGAGTGAATGGTCCAACAAATGGCTGTTGAAGTTCAACCCGAGTAAATGCAAAGTAATGAAACTAGGCAGTGGAAACAGGAGGCCAGACACAGGATACAGAATCGGAGATGAAGTACTTAATGGAACAGACAGAGAGAAAGATCTAGGAGTTGATATCACACCAAACCTGTCTCCTGAAGCCCACATAAAGAGAATAACGTCTGCGGCATATGCGAGGCTGGCTAACATCAGAACGGCGTTCAGGAACCTGTGTAAGGAATCATTCAGAATCTTGTACATCACATATGTAAGACCAATCCTGGAGTATGCGGCCCCAGCATGGAGCCTGTACCTTGTCAAGCACAAGACGAAGCTGGAAAAAGTCCAAAGGTATGCCACTAGGCTAGTCCCAGAACTAAGAGGCATGAGTTACGAGGAAAGGCTGCGGGAAATGCACCTTACGACACCGGAAGACAGAAGAGTAAGGGGAGACATGATCACTACCTACAAAATCCTCAGGGGAATTGACAGTGTAGACAAGGATAAACTATTTAACACGGGTGGAACACGAACAAGGGGACACAGGTGGAAACTGAGTACCCACATGAGCCACAGGGACGTTAGAAAGAACTTTTTCAGTGTCAGAGTAGTTAACGGACGGAATGCATCAGGCAGTGATGTGGTGGAGGCTGACTCCATACACAGTTTCAAGTGTAGATATGATAGAGCCCGATAGGCTCAGGAACCTGTACACCTGTTGATTGACGGCTGAGAGGCGGGACCAAAGAACCAGAGCTCAACCCCCGCAAGCATAACTAGGTGAGTACAACTTTCAACTGTCAATCAACAGGTGTACAGGTTCCTGAGCCTACTGGGCTCTATCATATCTACATTTGAAACTGTGTATGGAGTCAGCCTCCACCACATCACTTCCTAATGCATTCCATCCGTTAACTACTCTGACACTGAAAAAGTTCTTTCTAACGTCTCTGTGGCTCATGTGGGTACTCAGTTTCCACCTGTGTCCCCTTGTTCGCGTCCCACCAGTGTTAAGCCTTTATCTGCCATATCAATTCCTGTGAGAATTTTATAGGTGGTGATCATGTCTCTCCTTACTCTTCTGTCGCTCATTGACTCGCGTTTTAATTCCGGTAGCCTTTCCTCGTAGCTTATACCTCTCAGCTCTGGGAATAGGATGGTGGCGTACCTCTGAACTAAATTCGTCTAGTGTGTGAGTAGATAAGAATTCCGGGGTGGAGCTGCATACACCAGGATTGGTCTGATATATGTGGTATAAAAGGTTGTGAAAGATTTCTTTAGAAAATTGAATTTTTAGGCAAATTTAGCATGTACT
>NC_091167.1:19726574-19741574 GCF_040958095.1 Procambarus clarkii
CCACAACAAGAACAACAACAACAACAACAACCACAACAACAACAACCAACAACAAGAACAACCACAACAAGAACAACCACAACAAGAACAACCACAACAACAACAACCACAACAACAACAACCAACAACAAGAACAACCACAACAACAACAACCACAACAACAACAACCACAACAACAACAACCACAACAACAACAACCAACAACAAGAACAACCACAACAACAACAACCACAACAAGAACAACCACAACAAGAACAACCACAACAAGAACAACCAACAACAAGAACAACCAACAACAAGAACAACCACAACAAGAACAACCAACAACAAGAACAACCACAACAACAACAACCAACAACAAGAACAACCACAACAAGAACAACCAACAACAAGAACAACCACAACAAGAACAACAACAACAAGAACAACCACAACAAGAACAACCACAACAACAACAACCAACAACAAGAACAACCAACAACAACAACAACAACAACAAGAACAACCACAACAAGAACAACCAACAACAAGAACAACCACAACAACAACAACCAACAACAAGAACAACCAACAACAAGAACAACCAACAACAACAACAACCAACAACAAGAACAACCACAACAAGAACAACCAACAACAAGAACAACCAACAACAAGAACAACCACAACAAGAACAACCACAACAAGAACAACCACAACAAGAACAACCAACAACAAGAACAACCAACAACAAGAACAACCACAACAAGAACAACCAACAACAAGAACAACCAACAACAAGAACAACCAACAACAAGAACAACCACAACAAGAACAACCACAACAAGAACAACCACAACAAGAACAACCACAACAAGAACAACCACAACAAGAACAACCAACAACAAGAACAACCACAACAAGAACAACCACAACAAGAACAACCACAACAAGAACAACCAACAACAAGAACAACCACAACAAGAACAACCACAACAAGAACAACCACAACAAGAACAACCACAACAAGAACAACCACAACAAGAACAACCACAACAAGAACAACCACAACAACAACAGTAACAACAGCCAACCAGCTCCACGACAGCCATCAAATTCACATTACCAAAACCAGATCTCAGAAGTCGAGCCGGTTTGGCACTGTCTCAGGTAGTCTGACACACTCGTATAGCTGCAGAAAGATATATATATATATATGTAGAGAGAGAGAGAGAGAGAGACAGAGACAGAGAGAGAGAGAGAGAGAGAGAGAGAGAGAGAGAGAGAGAGAGAGAGAGAGACAGAGAGAGAGAGAGAGAGAGAGAGAGAGAGAGAGAGAGAGAGAGAGAGAGAGAGAGAGAGAGAGAGAGAGAGAGACAGAGAGAGAGAGAGAGAGAGAGAGAGAGAGAGAGAGAGAGAGAGAGAGAGAGAGAGAGAGAGAGAGAGAGAGAGAGAGAGAGAGAGAGAGAGAGAGAGAGAGAGAGAGAGAGAGAGAGAGAGAGAGAGAGAGACAGAGACAGAGAGAGAGAGAGAGAGAGACAGAGAGAGAGAGAGAGAGAGAGAGAGAGAGACAGAGACAGAGAGAGAGAGAGAGAGAGAGAGAGACAGAGACAGAGACAGAGAGAGAGAGAGAGAGAGAGACAGAGACAGAGACAGAGAGAGAGAGAGACAGAGAGAGAGAGAGAGAGAGACAGACAGAGACAGACAGACAGACAGAAAGAGAGAAAGCAATAGAGTGAACGTCCATTTAGAATTGCCATGACTGTTGAACAAGGGAAGTGGAACAATGTTACAGAACCCTGCCTCCTGTTGGGTCGCGTCTGCCTGGTCGACTCGCCTGGTCGACTCGCCTGGTCGACTCGCCTGGTCGACTCGCTGCTAATTCTCTCTACACAAATTTAATTTTCCTTTTGGGAAGGGAGGGGGGGTTAGGGGAATTTGTGGGGGGGGGCCGAGGAGGGGGGTATAGGAGGTTGAAGGGGGGGGGGGGATGGAGCTTTAGGGTTGGGGGGGGGGGGTGGGTTATTGAGGTTACCTGTGGTTCAAAAAGCTTTTCTAGAACATGTAGATCATCTAGAACATGTTAGAACTCTTTTCTAGAACATGTAGAACACCTAGAACATTTTCTAGAACGTAGCTGTTATTCAATTAACGAACATTCACCTTTACCGGATATTCGCTCCAGTCTATTGTTTCTAGACGAAAATATACTTCCAATGCAATATACTATAGTGAAGTATATTCCTTCTGGCTTCGTATTACTTATGGAGAATATATCCGTATATTCCACAGTGCAAATAAATTACCCTCGAGCAGATATATATATATATATATATATATATATATATATATATATATATATATATATATATATATATATATATATATATTGTGACGATAATCTCTTTCAAGAGAGATTGAGCCTGCTCTTCCCTACATAATTACGTCAGAATACAAGATGCTATATAGAAGATACGTTCACCAAGTATCGCCAAACGTTTTGCCCAGAGAGCAAATCGTCCCCAGCACACCTGGCCACCGCCGTAACCAGCTAACTGCTCATCCTCTGCCTGCCTGTTGTTGATTGGCTGGTGTCTCGTCGCACCTGCCCTCCGCCACCGCCACAAGTCGACGTCTGGGCTGCAGCGCGCCAGTCTCGTCAGAATATCTCAGTGCTCCATGCTGTTGACATCTCTCGCTGGTAGACTAAGCCTTGGCTTTCGTGTACTAAGGGAGGTGGCAGCTCGAAGCCAATATTCCAGCACTCATATTATTTTATTTTGCTATCACTGTAACTTACTTATCTTAGCGTAACTTTTCATTTGCCAGTGATTGTTCATGTTATTTTGTTTGTTGACTTGTCCTGCATATTTTATGAGATTACCTTTATTCATGTCTTGTTTTCTAGAGTAATTAAAATTTCATTGTTTATATACTTGTGTTTTGTGTGTCTTCCCATTACCTTACCACAGACGAAAGGACCAACTTTTCTCTTTTTTTTTTGTGATGTGACTAGGCCCTGCCCCTAGCTTTTGAAACAGCCGAACACCAACGCTTTACCGTCACATAACGTAACTCACAAGGTGTAGCCAGTCCATGATCCAAGAGGTACTGCAGCTCAGCACGCATGACTTCCTTCTTGCTAGGGCTGATTCGGTAGAAGGGTTGACGAATCGGCCGGGTGTCGGGGAGCAGTTGGATGTTGTCCTGGGTAACAGTACACTCTTGTGGGTCATCTCGGAACTACTCCTGATGTTCTTTGAAGATCTTGACGAGAGGTGCACTCTGATTGTCCTGAAAATAGTTGGGAAGATCAGTTAGGATTTCCGAATTAGAAAGCGCTGACTCCTTGTCAGTGCTTTCGGGAGAAGCAGGGAAGGTCTCACTGTGGATGTATGGCTCTTTAAAGGAAGAGTAGGTTATCATGACAATATATATATATATATATATATATATATATATATATATATATATATATATATATATATATATATATATATATATATATATATATATATATATATATATTCCAGCGCTCCTTGAATATATTTTATCTTTAAAGGTGAACTAAGAGATAGGCAGAGATACTCAAAGATAGACAGACAGACAGAGTATCCACAAAGTCATCCCAACATTCTCCCTCTTAGAAAATATTTCTCAAAAATTTACAAAATCTATCTTAAATTTTTTTCTCAGAGAGGTTACAGACATATATCTCACAAGGATTAATTATTTAATTCTTTAGATATTTTCAAATTGCCTTACTGTCAATATTTAACAGTTTATATCGTAAATTAACTGACTGAATGATTACGAGGCAGTTTAACTGTATAATTGAGTGCTAATTAACTGAATTTGCCGACTTGTTTGACACTTTGGGCCAAATTGATGGTTAATTATCATTAATTATTTGATTGACTGATTTGCCGAGTGACTGGATATCTCAGAAAGTCTGACAGATTGACAGATTGACTGTCTCATGGGCTGTTTTTTTTCCAGTTCCTCTATCTTCCTTGTAATTCCTTTTGTATATTTTCATATTTTCCCTATCCATTCTCTCCTGTTTCCTCTTTTCCTTCTCTTATCTTTCTCCTCTCTATAATCTCTCCCTCCTCCAATGACCTGTAATCAAGCCCCCCCCCCCTCTCTAACCACCCTGAAAGTCGTTAGTCCAGTGTATAAGATTACGATAACAGCCAAGTTTTGCCCATTATACAAAGTCAGTTCCCGGCAATTTTTCCGCCAAGTCCACAACGGGCTCACCATAGCCCGTGCTACTTGCAACTTTTTTCTTCCAAGGATATATATATATCTTTTAACACACTGAGAGAATTAAATGACAAACTTCCCATATGCAAATTAGGAGTCTGTGTGAAGTCATGCAGACTGACAGACAGACATTAAAGCCCCCCCTACTGGAAATGTGTAAGTTCTATTCAGTTGTGTATGTGTAACTAAAGTCTTTGAAAATGTAATAAGTTTTACGAAACGCGCTCAAGTGTCGCGTCAGACTAGAAATAAAAATGAATTTTGGAGAATTGATTTTTGAATTACCACCACCAGTGAAAAGAAATGTATCCCCCTCTATATCACCCCCCAAATAGAGTTTCTCACCAGTATAAACTCCAACAATCTCGTTGACAAATCACCTTGCAGAAAAAGTTATAACCTACCACAGGATCCAATATATAACCCTGATCTCTCTCTCTCACACATGTGGCTACCAACCCGCAGAATGGGGCTCGATTTCTCTCCTGCGATTGTAGTCTGGCTCCCAGCAGTCATATATATACATAATACATTGCAGTTATACATAGCGTATATGTAGTAATGCAGTAATAATACATATGCAAATGAGTATTGTAGTAGCGGGGAATTCGCTAAAGCGTAAATATTGAAGAAAGATCTTTTGTTTTTCAATCTTAAAACCATTTTTAATAGGCTATTTTAGACATTTAGAGAAGCTTAGACTCACGCACACACACGCACACACACACACACACACACACACACACACACACACACACACACACACACACACACACACACACACACACACACACACACACACACACACACACACACGCCAGACGTACGATCACTTGGAACAAACAGACAAGGATGCCTAACTTGCGATCTCTGGCAACATACAGCCAAGGGTGGGGGGTTGCCAGGCGTACGATGAACCAGCGAAGACAAAGCAGCAACTCTGGAGATTTACGACTTAACATCAGCGCCATAAGCGTTCAGAGAGGTTTAAGAACAGGAAAGAATTGTTAGTAAATCACGTTTATATAAACTCTTAAGACAGATTATCCTCGTTAATCTCTTCTCCTGCGGAGTGTATAAGTTGCAGCTGTATTTCAGCTGTATTTGCAGGTTTGGTCAACTTGCAGCTGTATTTCAGCTTATTGCAGGTTTGGTCAACTTGTAGCTATATTTCAGCTGTATTGCAGGTTTGGTCAACTTGCAGCTGTATTTCATTCATATATGTACGAATTTCATCCACGTGAAATGCTTCTATCTCCCACAACTGGAATGCTCTCTCCCACAGCTGGAATTCTATCTCCCACAACTGGAATTCTATCTCCCACAGCTGGAATTCTATCTCCCACAACTGGAATTCTATCTCCCACAACTGGAATTCTATCTCCCACAACTGGAATTCAATCTCCCACAACTGGAATTCAATCTCCCACAACTGGAATTCTATCTTCCACAACTGGAATTCAATCTCCCACAACTGGAATGCTCTCTCCCACAACTGGAATTCAATCTCCCACAACTGGAATGCTCTCTCCCACAGCTGGAATTCTATCTCCCACAACTGGAATTCAATCTCCCACAACTGGAATTCTATCTCCCACAACTGGAATTCAATCTCCCACAACTGGAATTCTATCTCCCACAACTGGAATTCAATCTCCCACAACTGGAATTCTATCTCCCACAACTGGAATTCTATCTCCCACAACTGGAATTCAATCTCCCACAACTGGAATTCTATCTCCCACAACTGGAATTCAATCTCCCACAACTGGAATGCTCTCTCCCACAACTGGAATTCAATCTCCCACAACTGGAATGCTCTCTCCCACAGCTGGAATTCTATATCCCACAACTGGAACTCAATCTCCCACAACTGGAATTCTATCTCCCACAACTGGAATTCTATCTCCCACAACTGGAATGCTCTCTCCAACAACTGGAATGCTCTCTCTCCCACCACCTCTGCTTGGAACACTAAACCAGCCATGCATAAACAGGGTAGTTAGTACAACTGGCTAATTACCCGTGCAAATCAGCCGAAATTCAGAAGGAAATGCGGAGTTGCGGTTCGAATGATCGTTGACCTCAGCGAATTGGGGTAGTTAGACAGGGAACTAGGCTAGTTAGGCTCGTGGATCCAGATTTGCATAAGTGGTGAAGAGGGGGGGAGGGGGGGGCTTATATAGGCTTTATCATATATATATATAATTGTTCCTTATCATATATAATCTGAAGTTTGGGAGATAGATTGGACTCGTATTATCTCTTGGTCTACTCCAGTCTTAGTGGTGTATATCTGGATTGTATTTTTTTGTATTTTTGTGATATATCGATGTTTATTTTTTGTCCATATATGTTTTTTTTGTATTGTTACTTATGGTAAACATTCGTTCATGTTCTCTGTGTCTGTCTGTCTGTCTGTCTCTCTCTCTCTCTCTCTCTCTCTCTCTCTCTCTCTGTCTCTCTCTCTCTTTCTCTCTCTCTCTCTCTCTCTCTTTCTCTTTCTCTCTCTCTCTCTCTCTCTCTGTCTCTCTCTCTCTCTCTCTCTCTCTCTGTCTCTCTCTCTCTCTCTCTCTCTCTCTCTCTCTCTCTCTCTCTCTCTCTCTCTCTGTCTCTCTGTCTCTCTCTGTCTGTCTGTCTCTCTGTCTCTCTCTCTGTCTCTCTCTCTCTCTGTCTCTCTCTCTGTCTCTCTCTCTGTCTCTCTCTCTGTCTCTCTCTCTGTCTCTCTCTCCCTCCTTCCCCTGTTTAAGAAATAGCTTCCTGTCATAGATAAATGACATCCTCTCCTCGTGGGATACGAACCTGGTCTCTTGAGAATGGCGCAGCGTGTTTCGTAATGAATCTTTGGACCAAGTTGCCACTTCAGAGAGAAATAGTGTTTAGACTAGTTGTTCTGACGTCATCCAATCACTTGGTTTGGTTGGTAGAGCGATGGGTTTGCTTCTTGCAGGGTCGGCGTTCGATCCCCAGGTGATCCAGTGTGGTTGGGGAATGGTTCCTTCACGTCGTTGTTATGTCCCAGCTCCTTGTCCTCATATCCCAGCTCCTTGTCCTCATATCCCAGCTCCTTGTCCTCATATGCCATTTCCTTGTCCCCATATCCCAGCTCCTTGTCCTCATATCCCAGCTCCTTGTCCTCATATCCCAGCTCCTTGTCCTCATATGCCATTTCCTTGTCCCCATATCCCAGCTTCCTGTCCTCATATCCCAGCTCCTTGTCCTCATATCCCAGCTCCTTGTCCTCATATCCCAGCTCCTTGTCCTCATATCCCAGCTCCTTGTCCTCATATCCCAGCTCCTTGTCCTCATATCCCAGCTCCTTGTCCTCGTATCCCACCTCCTTGTCCTCGTATCCCAGCTCCTTGTCCTCATATCCCAGCTCCTTGTCCTCGTATCCCAGCTCCTTGTCCTCATATCCCAGCTCCTTGTCCTCGTATCCCAACTCCTTGTCCTCATATCCCAGCTCCTTGTCCTCGTATCCCACCTCCTTGTCCTCATATCCCAGCTCCTTGTCCTCATATCCCAGCTCCTTGTCCTCGTATCCCACCTCCTTGTCCTCATATCCCAACTCCTTGTCCTCATATCCCAGCTCCTTGTCCTCATATCCCAACTCCTTGTCCTCAGATCCCTTTCATGTTATTTAATAATACTGGCTTGTCGTTTTCCCCTGATAATTAATTACCTTACATAACACTAATGTCTCTCGGGGGGGGGGGGGGCGCAAACGACGCAGTGTTCGGATTGTGAACAAGGCTTTTAAATCGAACAGTTTGTTGGTCTATTGGTTCCAATGTTGGAAACGTCTGAAATGTTCTATTGAAGTCTGTTATGATGTAATTTTTAGTCTCGTAGATAACGTCTTTGGATATAACACATATTCTCGTAGATAACATATGTGAATATAGCACATATTCTCGTAGATAACATATGTGAATATAGCACATATTCTCGTAGATAACATATGTGGATATAGCACATATTCTCGTAGCTATATGGAATCCCTTATAGTTTTCAAACCAGATGCTTCAAACCTCTTCAAAACATCAACGATTTTAAAATTTTCACTCAAATAAAACCTTTACATTAAATAAAAAAATGCGTATAAGTATTTAAAACACTAAATAAAAATTATTTCAGTCAGATGAGACTTAATAAATGGTTTAACATAAAAACCAAAATTAATGGTCGTGTTTATTTGTCACGATTAGGCAATGTTAATTAGGAATTTTGTTGAAATCAAAGTGCTGCCGAGTCCTAGTGTGGGAGATATCGTACCGCAGTATTGAAAATTTCTACTGCGACGTTCTGTGGAAGATATCGTACCGCAGTATTGAAGCATTGTACTGCGACGTTCTGTGGAAGATATCGTACCGCAGTATTGAAGCTTTGTTCTGCAACGTTCTGTGGAAGATATCGTACCGCAATATTGAAGCTCTGTACTGCGACGTTCTGTGGAAGATATCGTACCGTATCTTTGATTTTGATATTTTTTTTGTGTGCCAAATCGTGTCGCCTTTTACCTAAGGGTAAAGCTTGTCTATTTGCTGTTGTTTACCTTAAAATATAGATGATATTTACCCCAATGACTTGAAGGTAAGAATTCTTCAAATATGGCTATAAGAATTAGGTCAAGACATATAGGTAAGAATATATAGGGTGAAAAGATAATTAGGGAAATTTGATCATATAGGTAAGGAATCAATCTGGACATTTACCTAAAAGTTATGTTTGAATTTTAGGTAAAACAAAATATCACATTTAGTAATCACAATCTTTGGTCTTTAAGGTAATTTCGAACACTTAGGTAAATTTGGCGAATTTACCCCAAAATGGGAAAAATGAGTAATTACCTTACAGTGAAATAATGAATATCTATAAAAAATGAATATCTGCTTTTCTTTGTAATAGATTTAGGGAAATAGATTTAGGTAAGAATTTGCAATAGATTTAGGTAAGAATTTGCAATAGATTTAGGTAAGAATTTGCAATAGATTTAGGTAACAGGAAGGTAACTAATAGAGAAAAGAAATTAGGGTAAATCAAGATAATAGTACATATATCTAAGTAAGAGTAGGAACGTAACTACATTTAGGTAAGCGTAAGGTAAATAGATTTAGGTAAGAGTAAACTAACCCGATAGATGTCAGAATAGGGCAAATAGATCTCGGTACCGTTACCTAGCGATGATTTCGGAGCTCACCCTCCCCGCGGCCCGGTCCTCGACAAGAAATTCTTACCTAAATAGATTTAGGTAAGAAGTGGTTGGCTACCATTTGCCCAGCCTAAGGAAAGGAAGAAATATTGAACGTTCAAGAGTCTTAAGCGTCCAGGGAAGAGAGAGGGAGAGAGAGAGAGAGAGAGAGAGAGAGAGAGAGAGAGAGAGAGAGAGAGAGAGAGAGAGAGAGAGAGAGAGAGAGAGAGAGAGAGAGAGAGAGAGAGAGAGAGAGAGAGAGAGAGAGAGAGAGAGAGAGAGAGAGAGAGACAGAGACAGAGAGAGACAGAGACAGAGACAGAGAGAGAGAGAGAGAGAGAGAGAGAGAGAGAGAGAGAGAGAGAGAGAGAGAGACAGAGAGAGAGAGAGAGAGAGAGAGAGAGAGAGAGAGAGAGAGAGAGAGAGAGAGAGAGAGAGAGAGAGAGAGAGAGAGAGAGAGAGTACTAACACTGTACACAGAGTACTAACACTGTACACAGAGTACTAACACTGTACACAGAGTACTAACACTGTACACAGAGTACTAACACTGTACACAGAGTACTAACACTGAAGACAGAGTACTAACACTGTACACAGAGTACTAACACTGAAGACAGAGTACTAACACTGTACACAGAGTACTAACACTGTACACAGAGTACTAACACTGAAGACAGAGTACTAACACTGTACACAGAGTACTAACACTGAAGACAGAGTACTAACACTGTACACAGAGTACTAACACTGTACACAGAGTACTAACACTGAAGACAGAGTACTAACACTGTACACAGAGTACTAACACTGAAGACAGAGTACTAACACTGTACACAGAGTACTAACACTGAAGACAGAGTACTAACACTGTACACAGAGTACTAACACTGTACACAGAGTACTAACACTGAAGACAGAGTACTAACACTGTACACAGAGTACTAACACTGAAGACAGAGTACTAACACTGAAGACAGAGTACTAACACTGTACACAGAGTACTAACACTGAAGACAGAGTACTAACACTGTACACAGAGTACTAACACTGAAGACAGAGTACTAACACTGTACACAGAGTACTAACACTGAAGACAGAGTACTAACACTGTACACAGAGTACTAACACTGTACACAGAGTACTAACACTGTACACAGAGTACTAACACTGTACACAGAGTACTAACACTGTACACAGAGTACTAACACTGTACACAGAGTACTAACACTGTACACAGAGTACTAACACTGTACACAGAGTACTAACACTGTACACAGAGTACTAACACTGAAGACAGAGTACTAACACTGTACACAGAGTACTAACATTGTACACAGAGTACTAACACTGTACACAGAGTACTAACACTGAAGACAGAGTACTAACACTGTACACAGAGTACTAACATTGTACACAGAGTACTAACACTGTACACAGAGTACTAACACTGAAGACAGAGTACTAACACTGTACACAGAGTACTAACACTGTACACAGAGTACTAACACTGAAGACAGAGTACTAACACTGTACACAGAGTACTAACACTGTACACAGAGTACTAACACTGAAGACAGAGTACTAACACTGTACACAGAGTACTAACACTGTACACAGAGTACTAACACTGTACACAGAGTACTAACACTGTACACAGAGTACTAACACTGTACACAGAGTACTAACACTGTACACAGAGTACTAACACTGTACACAGAGTACTAACACTGTACACAGAGTACTAACACTGAAGACAGAGTACTAACACTGTACACAGAGTACTAACACTGTACACAGAGTACTAACACTGAAGACAGAGTACTAACACTGTACACAGAGTACTAACACTGTACACAGAGTACTAACACTGTACACAGAGTACTAACACTGTACACAGAGTACTAACACTGTACACAGAGTACTAACACTGTACACAGAGTACTAACACTGTACACAGAGTACTAACACTGTACACAGAGTACTAACACTGTACACAGAGTACTAACACTGTACACAGAGTACTAACACTGTACACAGAGTACTAACACTGTACACAGAGTACTAACACTGTACACAGAGTACTAACACTGTACACAGAGTACTAACACTGTACACAGAGTACTAACACTGTACACAGAGTACTAACACTGTACACAGAGTACTAACACTGTACACAGAGTACTAACACTGTACACAGAGTACACAAACACTGTACACAGAGTACTAACACTGTACACAGAGTACTAACACTGTACACAGAGTACTAACACTGTACACAGAGTACTAACACTGTACACAGAGTACTAACACTGTACACAGAGTACTAACACTGTACACAGAGTACTAACACTGTACACAGAGTACTAACACTGTACACAGAGTACTAACACTGTACACAGAGTACTAACACTGTACACAAAGTACACTGTACACAGAGTACTAACACTGTACACAGAGTACTAACACTGTACACAAAGTACACTGTACACAGAGTACTAACACTGAAGACAGAGTACTAACACTGTACACAGAGTACACAAACACTGGCCATAGAGTACGAAACCTTCTCTCTCCACGAGTACATATTCCATCAATAGACAATAACCCCCCCTCCCCCTCCCCCTCCCCCTCCCCTCCCCCTCCCCCTCCCCCCAGCCCGTGGATATATATGTATATAAGAAAAAAATCTTTAATAGGGGAAGGCACTTATCGTTGGCCCCATCACGTATCAAGTGCCAGCTCTGAGTGGCACTCCAGCGCTGAGTGGCACTTGAGGCCCCAAGGCAGAGTTCATTGTATTGACTCCTGTCGACTTCAGTTTCAGGCAGTGAATATATATATGTATATATATATATATATATATATATATATATATATATATATATATATATATATATATATATATATATATATATATATATATATATATATATATATATATGTCGTACCTAGTAGCCAGAACTCACTTCTCAGCCTACTATTCAAGGCCCGATTTGCCTAATAAGCCAAGTTTTCCTGAATTAATATATTTACTATATTTTTTTTCTTATGAAATGATAAAGCTACCCTTTTCTCTATGTATGAGGTCAATTTTTTTTTATTGGAGTTAAAATTAACGTAGATATATGACCGAACCTAACCAACCCTACCTAACCTAACCTAACCTATATTTATAGGTAAGGTTAGGTTAGGTAGCCAAAAAAAGCTAGGTTAGGTTAGGTTAGGTAGGTTAGGTAGACGAAAAAATATTAATTCATGAAAACTTGGCTTATTAGGCAAATCGGGCCTTGAATAGTAGGCTGAGAAGTGAGTTCTGGCTACTAGGTACGACATATATATATATATATATATATATATATATATATATATATATATATATATATATATATATATATATATATATATATATATATTAAATTGTTAGTGGCTTTTAAATGAATTGGGTGTGTATATATTTATTTGTTTATTGACGTAATTACATACATATCGTTATGTATGATGTATTTACTGTATAATTTATACATTCACGTGTCAATATGTTTATATATTTTGGTATTTGTTAATACACTTCAATACATTATTCAATCTGTTTTGTCTAGTAAACAGATAAACATTGAATATCGTTGATGTATTTTTTCTCGGTGAAATGTATTCAAATTGAATACATTCTCGCCTGTTGTATTTTCTTGGGATACAGTCCTGTAGAATGTATTTGAAATTCTGTATCTGTTGTGGGTGGCAGCCCTCACAAGATCAGCAGTTAGGCTCGGGGGTGGACACCTGATGCCTCTGTTCACCTAGCGGTAAACAGCACCTAGCAGTTTACCTAGGAAGTAAACAGCTCGGTAAACCCGAGCATTATATCATAAACTACTGTAAACCGAACAACAACAGCATATGACAACCACGCTTCACAACCAACGTGAGACCAGCACTGAAGTATGCAGCAGCAGCACCAACAAAATCCTTTACAAGCTCCTCTTAGATATGCCACAAGACCGGTGCCAGAAGCACCTAATCCTCAAATAATCAAGGAGAAGCCAGTGGAGACATGATTCTGGCATACAAGATACTAAGAGCAATAACCAATGTAAGGACAGGGACACAAAGACACTGACAGACATTCAGGCAACATAAAACACTATTTATTATATAATTAAACACATTTCTAAACCACCTGAAACAAAAGAGAAAAAAGGATAGAGCAAAACCCTACCCTTGCTCACTTGTATGACGGCCCAGCGAGCCTATGCAAGATTGCAACATAATTCTTATCATGCAGAATTAAAAAACTTTCTTAAAATTACTGAAAAATATATATTGTGTTGGGATGCTGCTCAGTAACTTCCAGTGGTGTGGCAGATATGTGTGTGTGGGGGGGGGGGGGGGGGGGGGTTGTGTGTGTGTGTGTGTGTGTGTGTTCTCACGTAGTTGTGCTTGCAGGGGTTGAGCTCTGGCTCTTTGGTCCCGCCTCTCAACTGTCAATTAACTGGTGTACAGGTTCCTGAGCCTACTGGGCTCTATCATATCTACACTTGAAACTGTGTATGGAGTCAGCCTCCACCACATCACTTCCTAATGCATTCCACCTGTTAACTACTCTGACACTGGAAAAGTTCTTTCTAACGTCCCTGTGGCTCATGTGGGTACTCAGTTTCCACCTGTGTCCCCTTGTTCGAGTTCCACCCGTGTTAAACAGTTTATCCTTATCTACCCTGTCAATTCCTCTGGGAATTTTGCATCTGTTGATCATGTCTTCCCTTATTCTTCTGTCTTCCAGTGTCGTAAGGTGCATTTCACAGACCTTTCCTCGTAACTCATGCCTTTTAGTTCTGGGACTAGTCTAGTGGCATACCTCTGAACTTTTTCAAGCATCGTCTTGTGCTTGACAAGGTACGGGCTCCATGCTGGGGCTGCATACTCCAGGATTGGTTTTACGTATGCGGTATATAAGGTTCTGAAGGATTCCTTACACTGGGTTTTGAACGCTGTTCTGATGTTAGCCAGCCTCGCATATGCCGCAGATGTTATTCTTTTTATGTGGGCTTCAGGAGACAGGTTTGGTGTGATGTCAACTCCTAGATCTTTCTCTCTTTCCGTTTCATGAAGTACTTCATCTCCCGTTTGGTATCCTGTGTCTGGCCTCCTTTTTCCACCGCCTAGTTTCATCACCTTACATTTACTTGGGTTAAACTTTAGTAGCCATTTGCTGGACCATTCCTTTAGTTTGTTTAGGTCATCTTGTAGCCTCATACTATCTTCTTCTGTCTTCCCTCCTCATAATTTTTGCATCATCAGCAACTTTGAGAGGAACGAGTCTATTTCCTCTGGGAGATCATTTACATATATCAGAAACGGTATAGGTCCAAGGACTGACCCCTGCGGGACTCCACTTGTGACGTCTCTGTGGCTCATTTGAGCACT
The DNA here is from genome assembly GCF_040958095.1 of Procambarus clarkii. Lineage (NCBI taxonomy): Eukaryota > Metazoa > Arthropoda > Malacostraca > Decapoda > Cambaridae > Procambarus > Procambarus clarkii. Next base: position 19,741,441 of record NC_091167.1, read on the forward strand.
CAATTTCCACCTGTGTCCCCTAATGCGTGTGCCCCATGGGTTGAATAACATGTCCTTATCTACTCAATCAATTCCTTTGAGAATCTTGTATTTGGTGATCATGTCCCCACTAACTCTTCTGTCATCCAGCGACG
>NC_091167.1:19744074-19746574 GCF_040958095.1 Procambarus clarkii
GGCAGTGAATATGAGCAGTATACTCACTGTCTTGTGTGACAGTGAATATAAGCAGCATACTCACTGTCTTGTGTGACAGTGAATATAAGCAGCATACTCACTGTCCTGTGTGACAGTGAATATAAGCAGCATACTCACTGTCCTGTGTGACAGTGAATATAAGCAGCATACTCACTGTCCTGTGTGACAGTGAATATAAGCAGCATACTCACTGTCCTGTGTGACAGTGAATATAAGCAGCATACTCACTGTCCTGTGTGGCAGTGAATATAAGCAGCATACTCACTGTCTTGTGTGGCAGTGAATATAAGCAGCATACTCACTGTCTTGTGTGGCAGTGAATATAAGCAGCATACTCACTGTCTTGTGTGGCAGTGAATATAAGCAGCATACTCACTGTCCTGTGTGGCAGTGAATATGAGCAGCATACTCACTGTCTTGTGTGGCAGTGAATATAAGCAGCATACTCACTGTCTTGTGTGACAGTGAATATAAGCAGCATACTCACTGTCTTGTGTGACAGTGAATATAAGCAGCATACTCACTGTCTTGTGTGACAGTGAATATGAGCAGCATACTCACTGTCTTGTGTGACAGTGAATATAAGCAGCATACTCACTGTCTTGTGTGACAGTGAATATAAGCAGCATACTCACTGTCTTGTGTGACAGTGAATATAAGCAGTATACTCACTGTCCTGTGACAGTGAATATAAGCAGTATACTCACTGTCTTGTGTGGCAGTGAATATAAGCAGCATACTCACTGTCCTGTGTGGCAGTGAATATAAGTACCGTCCTCAGTGAATTAAGACATAAGTGAATTACTCCAATTAGGATTTTTTTTAATAATTTTGCGAATAAATATGTTATAATTAATAATAGTATTCAATATAATCAAAACAGTACAATTGTTTTGCTTACACTTTATATTATAAACAATTTGTCAAGGTCTCGCTAGGCTTCTAAATTTGCAACGATTCTCATTGGTTGAGGTGAGCGAGTTGCTAGAGACACTGTGTGAAATGATTGTAAAATTATTCCAAGTGGTTAATGTGTTTTAAACTTTTCTCATCGTGGGAGAACGAAGTTGGACGCGAAATTGGTGCTTGGAATTTTCATAACGCATCGAGTAGGTAGGGAACATGTCTCACTAGGAGACTGAGACACATAACTTAATCCTATTGCATGATAGCGAGGAGGTTTCGATCCAGTACGACCAACTGCCCCACACGTACGACCAACTGTGCCAGACGTACGATCAACTGCCCCAGACGTACGACCAACTGCCCCAGACGTATGACCAACTGTGCCAGACGTACGACCAACTGTGCCAGACGTACGACCAACTGCGCCAGAAGCACGACCAACTGTGCCAGACGTACGACCAACTGTGCCAGACGTACGACCAACTGTGCCAGACGTACGACCAACTGCGCCAGACGCATGACCAACTGAGCCAGACGTACGACCAACTGCCCCAGACGTACAACCAACTGTGCCAGACGTACGACCAACTGCGCCAGACGTTATTTACACTCTATGGACATTTTACACACATTTACACACTCTAGAGGTGGAAGAACTCTCGAGACCCTCTCCAGGTAGGATCCAGGTAAGATATAAGCTGTGTACACGCTTAACAAACAAACATTAGGAAAACGACAACAGTTTGAGCTGAAGCTTGACTGTCATCAGGGAACATGACAGATTGAGTCATGTTCAGTGACTGTGAACACGTCCTGTCGTTATTACCAACGGCTGGCTCCCGGCAACGCGTTCTGATATCATGTTGCTCATGATAACAAGGATTCGTTATCATGGCTTTGTTATCTTGGTATTAATATCATGACCGTTCTCTCTTTCTCTCTCTCTCTCTCTCTCTCTCTCTCTCTCTCTCTCTCTCTCTCTCTCTCTCTCTCTCTCTCTCTCTCTCTCTCTCTCTCTCTCTCTCTCTCTCTCTCTCTCTTTCTCTCTCTCCAAAGTCCATTGCTAGTTTAAAACCAAATTTTCGACTCTAGTTAATTAACAAATCAATTTTACCATTTCGAAAATGTACCTAAATCGTAAATTATTACTTTAATTAATTAAGAATTACATATATTTTTGTTATATTTTCAAAGTGCTATTTATAACAGCATAAAAAGAAATTTCTAATATCTAATTTCTAATCTAAGAACTTTCTAAACAAACAAACGACTAAATTTTCACGAGCCTAAACATAGAATCTGAACACAAGTGAACGACACGCGACCATCAATACCAAACAAGGCTAATGGCAGCAAACAACAATCATTAAGCAGTTAACGACCCGTAACCAAATATGTTAAACTAACGGGGGCCAGAATGGACAGACACGAACGCCAGACGTACGACCAACAGTGACAAACGGTTGGGCAATTTTCCGTTGTCCTGTTATGTATGCGCATAGCAGATCACATGGGATATATATATATATATATATATATATATATATATATATATATATATATATATATATAT
>NC_091167.1:19751574-19756574 GCF_040958095.1 Procambarus clarkii
TAACCTCTGGAGGGTTATTAAGGCCTGTTAACCTCTGGAGGGTTATTAAGGCCTGTTAACCTCTGGAGGGTTATTAAGGCCTATTAACCTCTGGAGGGTTATTAAGGCCTGTTAACCTCTGGAGGGTTATTAAGGCCTGTTAACATCTGGAGGGTTATTAAGGCCTGTTAACATCTGGAGGGTTATTAAGGCCTATTAACCTCTGGAGGGTTATTAAGGCCTATTAACCTCTGGAGGGTTATTAAGGCCTGTTAACATCTGGAGGGTTATTAAGGCCTATTAACCTCTGGAGGGTTATTAAGGCCTATTAACCTCTGGAGGGTTATTAAGGCCTGTTAACATCTGGAGGGTTATTAAGGCCTATTAACCTCTGGAGGGTTATTAAGGCCTATTAACCTCTGGAGGGTTATTAAGGCCTGTTAACCTCTGGAGGGTTATTAAGGCCTATTAACCTCTGGAGGGTTATTAAGGCCTGTCAGCCTCTGGAGGGTTATTAAGACCTATCAACCTCTGGAGGGTTATTAAGGCCTATTAACCTCTGGAGGGTTATTAAGGCCTATTAACCTCTGGAGGGTTATTAAGGCCTGTTAACATCTGGAGGGTTATTAAGGCCTATTAACCTCTGGAGGGTTATTAAGGCCTATCAACCTCTGGAGGGTTATTAAGGCCTGTTAACATCTGAAGGGTTATTAAGGCCTGTTAACATCTGGAGGGTTATTAAGGCCTGTTAACATCTGAAGGGTTATTAAGGTCTATCAACCTCTGGAGGGTTATTAAGGCCTGTTAACATCTGAAGGGTTATTAAGGTCTATCAACCTCTGGAGGGTTATTAAGGCCTGTTAACATCTGAAGGGTTATTAAGGCCTGTTAACATCTGGAGGGTTATTAAGGCCTGTTAACATCTGAAGGGTTATTAAGGTCTATCAACCTCTGGAGGGTTATTAAGACCTATCAACCTCTGGAGGGTTATTAAGACCTATCAACCTCTGGAGGGTTATTAAGGCCTGTCAACCTCTGGAGGGTTATTAAGGCCTATTAACCTCTGGAGGGTTATTAAGGCCTGTCAACCTCTGGAGGGTTATTAAGGCCTGTCAACCTCTGAAGGGTTATTAAGGACTATCAACCTCTTGAGGGTTATTAAGACCTATCAACCTCTGGAGGGTTATTAAGGCCTATCAACCTCTGGAGGGTTATTAAGACCTATCAACCTCTGGAGGGTTATTAAGGTCTATCAACCTCTGGAGGGTTATTAAGGCCTATCAACCTCTTGAGGGTTATTAAGACCTATCAACCTCTGGAGGGTTATTAAGGCCTATCAACCTCTGGAGGGTTATTAAGGCTTATCAACCTCTGGAGGGTTATTAAGGCCTATCAACCTCTATAGGGTTATTAAGGCCTATCAACCTCTGAAGGGTTATTAAGACCTCTCAACCTCTGGAGGGTTATTAAGACCTATCAACCTCTGGATGTGGGGGGAGGGGGGGGGATTGGGAACACCCGGGAACGTTGATCTGATCTTGCAGGTAAAGCAAAGGCCTCGCTTCCTGCAGGGTCGTCGTTCGTTCGCCGATGGTGCAAGTGGCTAGGATCACCATCCCAGTTGTTAGTCTGTCTCATATCCCAGCTCTTAGTCAGTCGCATATCCCAGCTCTTAGTCTCTCATATCCCAGCTCTTAGTCTATCTCATATCCCAGCTCATAGTCTGTCTCATATCCCAGCTCTTAGTCTATCTCATATCCCAGCTCTTAGTCTATCTCATATCCGTTCCTACTGCTTATAGAGCTTATAGTCCCCACAACCCAAGGTTATTATCGACCTAAACAACCCCGTAACACCTCAGTGCTCACAAACTGTCTAATTCCTGTAAACAAGGGCATGATTTAGAAAAGATGTACCGGTTTCGTAATTGAATGAATCCCGGGCGAATGTGGAATCAGCAATAAACAGATGTTGGGGTAGCAGGAGAAGAATGAGTTAATAACAGCCCCTCGCTGTTCGGAGCATGGCTGACGAGGCTATTAAACATTCAGAGTAGTAATAACTCACCGGCTTATATACGGCCGCGTTAATTACTCCCTGTGCTCTCAGCGCGTGTTCCAAATTGCAACCATTCAGCTTGGCACAACGCTGCAACCTGGAATGTGAGCTGAGATAAACTCACACCCTAGAAGTGACTCGAACCTAAATGCCAGGAGCAACGCAGCTGGAATGTACAGGATGCCTTAATCTACTTGACCATCACGACCGGACAAAAGCTGATGGTTGAGTGGATTATATAGGAAATAATGGGGGGTTTAAGGTTATGATATATGTGTATATATGACAGGAGGCGGACTGACCGCCTTGCTGACACGGTGTGTGTGTGTGTGTGTGTGTGTGTGTGTGTGTGTGTGTGTGTGTGTGTGTGTGTGTGTGTGTGTGTGTGTGTGTGTGTGTGTATGTGTGTGTGTGTGGGTGTGTGTGTGTGTGTGTGTGGGTGTGTGTGTGTGTGTGTGTGTGTGTGTGTGTGTGTGTGTGTGTGTGTGTGTGTGTGTGTGTGTGTGTGTGTGTGTGTGCGTGCGTGCGTGTGAGTGTGTGTGTGTGTGTGTGTGTGTGTGTGTGTGTGTGTGTGTGTGTGTGTGTGTGTGTGTGTGTGTGTGTGTGTGTGTGTGTGTGTGTGTGGGTGTGTGTGTGTGGGTGTGTGTGTGTGTGTGTGTGTGTGTGTGTGTGTGTGTGTGTGTGTGTGTGTGTGTGTGTGTGTGTGTGTGTGTGTGTGTGTGCGTGCGTGCGTGTGAGTGTGTGTGTGTGTGTGTGTGTGTGTGTGTGTGTGTGTACTCACCTATATGTACTCACCTATATGTGCTTGCAGGATCGAGCATTGACTCTTGGATCCCGCCTTTCTAGCTATCGGTTGTTTACAGCAATGACTCCTGTCCCATTTCCCTATCATACCTAGTTTTAAAAGTATGAATAGTATTTGCTTCCACAACCTGTTCCCCAAGTGCATTCCATTTTTCTACTACTCTCACGCTAAAAGAAAACTTCCTAACATCTCTGTGACTCATCTGAGTTTCCAGTTTCCACCCATGTCCCCTCGTTCTGTTATTATTACGTGTGAACATTTGATCTATTTCCACTTTGTCAATTCCCCTGAGTATTTTATATGTCCCTATCATATCTCCTCTCTCCCTTCTTTTCTCTAGTGTCGTAAGGTTCAGTTCCTTCAGCCGCTCTTCATATCCCATCCCTCGTAGCTCTGGGACAAGCCTCGTCGCAAACCTCTGAACCTTCTCCAGTTTCTTTATGTGTTTCTTCAGGTGGGGGCTCCATGATGGCGCGGCATACTCTAAGACGGGTCTCACGTAGGCAGTGTAAAGCGCCCTAAAAGCTTCCTCATTTAGGTTTCTGAATGAAGTTCTAATTTTCGCCAGTGTAGAGTACGCTGCTGTCGTTATCCTATTTATATGTGCCTCAGGAGTTAGATTAGGTGTCACATCCACTCCCAGGTCTCTTTCTCGAATCGTTACAGGTAGGCTGTTCCCCTTCATTGTGTACTGTCCCTTTGGTCTCCTGTCACCTGATCCCATTTCCATAACTTTACATTTACTGGTGTTAAACTCCAGTAGCCATTTCTCTGACCATCTCTGCAGCCTGTTTAAGTCCTCTTGGAGGATCCTACAATCCTCGTCTGTCACAACTCTTCTCATTAATTTTGCGTCATCTGCAAACATCGACATGTATGATTCCACTCCTGTGTGTGTGTGTGTGTGTGTGTGTGTGTGTGTGTGTGTGTGTGTGTGTGTGTGTGTGTGTGTGTGTGTGTGTGTGTGTGTGTGTGTGTGTGTGTGAGAGAGAGAGAGAGAGAGGTTCTTCACGTGTATTTCAGTACATATATGCGTGTCTATATATGAATTCTGTGTAGAATTTACATCTACACACCCCGATGCTTCCACACATGTTTTAATGTTCTGTTTAATGGTGTTTATTTTAATATTATTATTTATTAACTTAATTTATTAACTTAATTTTATTTGCTTTTTTTTTAGAAGGGCGAAGGGGATTTCTGGTCAGTATTTCATCTGGGATTTATGTATTGTGGGGCTAGATTTGCATGGAGTAGATTGCAACTCATCTTGGGCCACCAGCTGTGGGAGTGGGGCGTCTCATCTTGGGCCACCAGCTGTGGGAGTGGTGCGTCTCATCTTGGGCCACCAGCTGTGGGATTGAGGCGTCTCATCTTGGATCACCAGGTGTGGGAGCGGGGCGTCTCATCTTGGATCACCAGGTGTGGGAGTGGGGCGTCTCATCTTGGATCACCAGGTGTGGGAGCGGGGCGTCTCATCTTGGGCCACCAGCTGTGGGAGTGGGGCGTCTCATCTTGGATCACCAGGTGTAGGAGTGGGGCGTCTCATCTTGGACCACCAGCTGTGGGAGTGGGGCGTCCCATCTTGGACCACCAGCTGTCGGAGTGGGGCGTCTCATCTTGGGCCACCAGCTGTGGGAGTGGGGCGTCCCATCTTGGGCCACCAGCTGTGGGAGTGGGGCGTCTCATCTTGGACCACCAGCTGTGGGAGTGGGGCGTCTCATCTTGGACCACCAGTTGTGGGAGTGGGGCGTCTCATCTTGGACCACCAGCTGTGGGAGTGGGGCGTCTCATCTTGGGCCACCAGCTGTGGGAGTGGGGCGTCTCATCTTGGGCCACCAGCTGTGGGAGTGGGGCGTTTCATCTTGGTTCACCAGCTGTGGGAGTGAGGCGTCTCATCTTGGGCCACCAGCTGTGGGAGTGGGGCGTCTCATCTTGGATCACCAGCTGTGGGAGTGGGGCGTCTCATCTTGTGCCACCAGCTGTGGGAGTGGGGCGTCTCATCTTGGGCCACCAGCTGTGGGAGTGGGGCGTCCCATCTTGGGCCACCAGCTGTGGGTGTGGGGCGTCCCATCTTGGCCCACCAGCTGTGGGAGAGGGGCGTCTCATCTTGGGCCACCAGCTGTGGGAGTGGGGCGTCCCATCTTGGACCACCAGC
>NC_091167.1:19761574-19776574 GCF_040958095.1 Procambarus clarkii
AAAGACACCCCAACAAAGACACCCCAACAAAGACACACCCCAACAAAGACACACCCCCAACAAAAACACCCCAACAAAGACACCCCAACAAAGACACACCCAACAGAGACACATCAACAAAGACACACCCAACAAAGACACCCCAACAAAGACACACCAACAAAGACACCCCCAACAAAGACACCCCAACAAAGACACCCCAACAAGGACACCCCAACAGAGACACCCCAACAAAGACACCCCAACAAAGACACACCCAACAAAGACACACCCAACAAAGACACCCCAACAAAGACACACCAACAAAGACACCCCAACAAAGACACACCCAACAAAGACACCCCAACAAAGACACACCAACAAAGACACACCCAACAAAGACACCCCAACAAAGACACCCCAACAAAGACACACCCAACAAAGACACCCCAACAAAGACACCCCAACAAAGACACACCAACAAAGACACACCAACAAAGACACCCCAACAAGGACACCCCAACAAGGACACCCCAACAAAGACACACCAACAAAGACACCCCAACAAAGACACCCCAACAAAGACACCCCAACAAAGACACACCAACAAAGACACCCCAACAAAAACACACCCAACAAAGACACCCCAACAAAGACACACCAACAAAGACACACCAACAAAGACACCCCAACAAAGACACCCCAACAAAAACACACCCAACAAAGACACCCCAACAAAGACACACCAACAAAGACACACCAACAAAGACACCCCAACAAAAACACACCCAACAAAGACACCCCAACAAAAACACACCAACAAAGACACACCAACAAAGACACCCCAACAAAAACACACCCAACAAAGACACCCCAACAAAAACACACCCAACAAAGACACCCCAACAAAGACACCCCAACAAAAACACACCCAACAAAGACACCCCAACAAAGACACCCCAACAAAGACACACCAACAAAGACACCCCAACAAAAACACACCAACAAAGACACACCAACAAAGACACCCCAACAAAAACACACCCAACAAAGACACCCCAACAAAGACACACCAACAAAGACACCCCAACAAAAACACACCCAACAAAGACACCCCAACAAAGACACACCAACAAAGACACACCAACAAAAACACACCCCAACAAAAACACACCCAACAAAGACACCCCAACAAAGACACACCAACAAAGACACACCAACAAAAACACACCCTAACAAGGACACCCCAACAAAGACACCCCAACAAGGACACCCCAACAAAGACACCCCAACAAAGACACCCCAACAAAAACACACCCAACAAGGTCACCCCAACAAAGACACCCCAACAAAGACACCCCAACAAAAACACACCCAACAAGGACACCCCAACAAAGACACACCCAACAAGGACACCCCAACAAAGACACACCAACAAAGACACCCCAACAAAAACACACCCAACAAAGACACCCCAACAAAGACACCCCAACAAAGACACACCCAACAAGGACACCCCAACAAAGACACCCCAACAAAGACACACCCCAACAAAGACACCCCAACAAAGACACACCCAACAAGGACACCCCAACAAAGACACCTCAACAAAGACACCCCAACAAGGACACCCCAACAAAGACACCCCAACAAAGACACACCCAACAAAGACACCCCAACAAGGACACCCCAACAAAGACACCCCAACAAAGACACCCCAACAAAGACACACCCAACAAGGACACCCCAACAAAGACACCTCAACAAAGACACCCCAACAAGGACACCCCAACAAAGACACCCCAACAAAGACACACCCAACAAAGACACCCCAACAAGGACACCCCAACAAAGACACCCCAACAAAGACACCCCAACAAAGACACACCCAACAAAGACACCCCAACAAAGACACCCCAACAAAAACACACCCAACAAAGACACCCCAACAAAGACACCCCAACAAAAACACACCCAACAAAGACACCCCAACAAAGACACCCCAACAAAAACACACCCAACAAAGACACCCCAACAAAGACACCCCAACAAAGACACACCAACAAAGACACACCAACAAAGACACACCCAACAAAGACACCCCAACAAAGACACCCCAACAAAGACACACCAACAAAGACACACCCAACAAAGACATCCCAACAAAGACACACCCCAACAAAGACACCCCAACAAAGACACCCCAACAAAGACACCCCAACAAAGACACCCCAACAAAGACACCCCAACAAAGACACACCCCAACAAAGACACCCCAACAAAGACACCCCAACAAAGACACACCCCAACAAAGACACACCCCAACAAAGACACCCCAACAAAGACACCCCAACAAAGACACCCCAACAAAGACACCCCAACAAAGACACACCCAACAAAGACACCCCAACAAAGACACACCCCAACAAAGACACCCTAACAAAGACACTCCAACAGAGACACATCAACAAAGAAACCCCAACAAACACACCCAACAAACCCATCCAACAAAGACACTCCAACAGAGACACATCAACAAACACACACCCCAACAAACACACCCAACAAACACATCCAACAAAGACACCCCAACAAAGACACTCCAACAGAGACACATCAACAAACACACACCCCAACAAAGACACCCCCAACAAACACACCCAACAGCTCTGTTGATAGTTCCAAACACATTAATGACCTCCAGTAACTGCAGATACCCCACTTAAAGGCGATAATACCAAGCACTCTTAACCGGTTTCCAGCCATCTCCACTCCTCTCCTGAGACGTATAGAGATGATCTTCCTGTAGGGATCTGGTAGCTGGTAACCAGTCTACCACTACTACCACCATCCTGCTACTACCACCCCCACAGCCAGAAGCTCGTGTCCCCCCACACATGCTCCCTTTTGCCTGTTACCAGCCTACCACCATCACCTACCAGATCCACTGCTACCACCCCCACAGCCAGAAGCTCGTGGCCCCCCACACATGCTCCCTTTTGCCTGCTACCAGTCTACCACTATCACCTACCAGATCCACTGCTACCACCCCCACAGCCAGAAGCTCGGGGCCCCCCACACATGCTCCCTTTTGCCTGCTACCAGTCTACCACTATCACCTACCAGATCCACTGCTACCACCCCCACAGCCAGAAGCTCGTGGCCCCCCACACATGCTCCCTTTTGCCTGTTACCAGCCTACCACCATCACCTACCAGATCCACTGCTACCACCCCCACAGCCAGAAGCTCGTGGCCCCCCACACATGCTCCCTTTTGCCTGCTACCAGTCTACCACTATCACCTACCAGATCCACTGCTACCACCCCCACAGCCAGAAGCTCGTGGCCCCCCACACATGCTCCCTTTTGCCTGCTACCAGTCTACCACCATCACCTACCAGATCCACTGCTACCACCCCCACAGCCAGAAGCTCGTGGCCCCCCACACATGCTCCCTTTTGCCTGCTACCAGTCTACCACTATCACCTACCAGATCCACTGCTACCACCCCCACAGCCAGAAGCTCGTGTGCCCCCACACATGCTCCCTTTTGCCTGCTACCAGTCTACCACCATCACCTACCAGATCCACTGCTACCACCCCCACAGCCAGAAGCTCGTGTGCCCCCACACCTGCTCCCTTTTGCCTGCTACCAGTCTACCACTATCACCTACCAGATCCACTGCTACCACCCCCACAGCCAGAAGCTCGTGTGCCCCCACACATGCTCCCTTTTGCCTGCTACCAGTCTACCACCATCACCTACCAGATCCACTGCTACCACCCCCACAGCCAGAAGCTCGTGTGCCCCCACACCTGCTCCCTTTTGCCTGCTACCAGCCTACCACCATCACCTACCAGATCCACTACTACCACCACCACTATCTAGTGGTATCTAGATCACCACAAGCTTCTCACCACCATCGAACAATTCCCCTCTGTCCCACCGCTCCTCCTGTAGTGATCTCAGCCCTCTACTACATCGAGGTTGCTCAGATCTAGCAAGATCTAGCAAGATCTATGGAGAAGATGTATGAGAGAGAGAGAGAGAGAGAGAGAGAGAGAGAGAGAGAGAGAGAGAGAGAGAGAGAGAGAGAGAGAGAGAGAGAGAGAGAGAGAGAGAGAGAGAGAGAGAGAGACAGACAGAGAGAAAAGAGGAGATGGTGATTAAGATAAGGGAGAATCAATAGGATAAAGGAATAGGGCAAGGCGTAGATAAAGAGGGAGGGACTCTAGTTGGAAATAGGTTTAATACCAAACTTAAGAATTTAAGAAAATAGGGAACTGGGGAAATGGTCTGTTTTAGTCTTGGAAAATGGTCCAATTTATTCCCAATTACAACTAATTAATGGGTTAGCAATGTCGTTGGTATGGTGTTCAAGTTAGGTCAGGTTAAATAGGTTAGGTTTGGTTAAGTTAGGTTATATTAGGTTATCTTAGATTAAATTGGGCTAAGTTGGGTTAAGTTAGGTTTCATTAAGCTAGTTTAGCCTAAGCTGGGTTATCTTGAGTTATCTTATTAGTTGGGTTATCTTTGGTTGGAGTTATTGGGTTGAGTTGAGTTATATTGGGTTATCTTATTAAATTTTATCTTGAGGAAAGATAAATTTCTTGAAAAGTCACTTTTTTGTTTAATTTCCTGATAATTGCTGTTTTCCTGAAATACGAAATTTCAACAATTTCTTATTTTTCAGCCTTAGTGAAACCTCTTCCTGAAATTTTTATATTTAGTGGCCATTTAAACCTTATTTTCTGTATTTTGAAATCCTCGAATTCAATGCCTTCCTGAAATCCTTTTATACCTGGTCCAATCACTTGGGCTGGACGGTAGAGCGACGGTCTCGCTTCATGCAGGTCGGCGTTCAATCCCCAATCATCCACCAAGTGGTTGGGCACCATTCCTTCTCCCCGTCCCATCCCAAATCCTTATCCTGACCCCTTCCAAGTGTATATATAGTCGCAATGGCTTGACGCTTTCCCTTGATAATTCCCACCTTCATCCTTGTATCCTGAATCCATGACATTTTCATAACCTGTGTCACTGAAATCTTTCCCATGTATCCATCTTGAAATCCTACCATATGTATATCCATCTTGAAATCCTACCATATGTATATCCATCTTGAAATCCTACCATATATATATCCATCTTGAAATCCTACCATATATATCCATCTTGAAATCCTACCATATATATCCATCTTGAAATCCTACCATATATATCCATCTTGAAATCCTACCATATATATATCCATCTTGAAATCCTACCATATATATCCATCTTTAAATCCTACCATATATATCCATCTTGAAATCCTTCCCAAAAATCCGCTTCCCACCTTCCTATCCATCCGTCTACAGCACCCCAGAAGGATAGATGGATAGATGGATAGATGGATAGATGGATAGATGGATAGCAAATCGCGACGCCAGTCAGAGAAGGGACAGGATTTGAGGACGGATTAATGAAGGAAGGGATAATCCTTGTCTTTGGGGCCGGCGAATGAAGCTGTAGGAGTGAATGAAGGCATGTGGGAGTGAATGAAGGCATGTGGGAGTGAATGAAGGTGTGGAGGAGTGAATGAAGGCATGTGGGAGTGAATGAAGGCGTGGAGGAGTGAATGAAGGCATGTAGGAGTGAATGAAGGCATGTGGGAGTGAATGAAGGTATGTAGGAGTGAATGAAGGCATGTGGGAGTGAATGAAGGTATGTGGGAGTGAATGAAGGCATGTAGGAGTGAATGAAGGCATGTGGGAGTGAATGAAGGCATGTGGGAGTGAATGAAGGTATATAGGAGTGAATGAAGGCATGTAGGAGTGAATGAAGGCATGGAGGAGTGAATGAAGGCATGGAGGAGTGAATGAAGGCATGTGGGAGTGAATGAAGGCATGTGGGAGTGAATGAAGACATGTAGGAGTGAATGAAGGCGTGTGGGAGTGAATGAAGGCATGTGGGAGTGAATGAAGGCATGTGGGAGTGAATGAAGGCATGTGGGAGTGAATGAAGGCATGTGGGAGTGAATGAAGGCATGTGGGAGTGAATGAAGGCATGTGGGAGTGAATGAAGGCATGTGGGAGTGAATGAAGGCATGGAGGAGTGAATGAAGGCATGTAGGAGTGAATGAAGGCATGTAGGAGTGAATGAAGGCATGTGGGAGTGAATGAAGGCATGTGGGAGTGAATGAAGGCATGTAGGAGTGAATGAAGGTGTGTAGGAGTGAATGAAGGCATGTAGGAGTGAATGAAGGCATGTAGGAGTGAATGAAGGATGTAGGAGTGAACCCCCCCCCCCCATGGAGGTGTAAAGGAAAATGTGAATGATGCTATTGTAGAATGAAGCTAGTGAATGAAGCTAGTGAATGAAGCTTAGTAGGACCAAAATTAATGCGTTTGTAAATGAATGAATCCACGATACAATGAATAAATGAATAAATGAATAAATTTAAGATTAAATAACATTATGAATAAATTTATTATTGCGTGAATAACCGAGTCATTAAATATCATTGAATGAATGAATGAATGCGTGAATTCATGAATGCAAAATATAAATATGTTGAAGAATGAATTCAAACTGAATACTACTAATTCAAATTACTAGAAGAATGAATAAATGAGTGAGTCTGTGGGTGAATAATTGAATAATTCTCACTTCACTTTTTTTCATTTTACATAAAAAAAAATGCTTCACGCTGCTTCATGCAAGCAGAGAGAGGCATAGATAAGAACACACATTCGGACACATGGACACAGCGACACAGGGACACAGGCGACACAGGTGACAGAGGGACACAGGTGACAGAGGGACACAGGCGACACAGGTGACAGAGGGACACAGGGACACATGGACACAGCGACACAGGCGACACAGGTGACAGAGGGACACAGGGACACAGGGACACAGGCGACACAGGTGACAGAGGGACACAGGGACACAGTGACACAGGCGACACAGGTGACAGAGGGACACAGGGACACATGGACACAGCGACACAGGCGACACAGGTGACAGAGGGACACAGGGACACATGGACACAGCGACACAGGCGACACAGGTGACAGAGGGACACAGGGACACATGGACACAGTGACACAGGGACACAGCGACACATGGACACAGGGACACAAGGGACACATGGACACAGGGACACAGCGACACATGGACACAGGGGACACAAGGGACACAAGGGACACATGGACAATACACGAATAAGGACACGGACAAGGCTACGAAATTAAGGCCAGTCACGTGTTAACCACCAACCTCTCCCTCGTTAACTGTGACAAACAACAGAATCCCTCGTTCGCAACTGACGGCTCACAATTGATTGCCTTTGCCGCTATAATTCTCATATTAGAGACCCACTGTCGTTGATATCATTGATGTCGTTATCATTGATGTTCTTATGATTGACGACAACCTGCTATTTAATATGAGAGAACGCTATTCCATGCGATAAAAAAGTTGATGTTTACTTAGTGTGGTTCCGATACTGGCCGTTTGGTGGCGCGCGGGTTTGTTTACTTTTTTTCCAAGATTCGGCGGGAAAATCGTCAGTTAGGCAGCCCGTCCTCATAAACGAAGGCCAAAGTCCATTCCATGCACCCGCCAAACCCCCAGCTGTTAATGAATGAAAAACGGTTTATACACGACTGATGGCGTCCGAACACTTCCGGAACAAGTGCTTCACTGACGACTGGTGTTCGAACCACAACGCTATAAATGCTTCACCCACGTACTACAAATACAAATAATCGCCAACAGAACCTAAACACCTAACCTAACCTATGCCTATATATACACAATATGCTAATATATTATAATATTAATTTATATTTAAGACAATACCTGTTTTGAATGACCAGCATGTTAAAATTAATAAATGCGTCTGTGGGGTCGACCGCTGGATGTAATGGACTTGAGTCGAGGACGGGTTGACCTGGGAGGAGCATGGCGGACTATCAGTGAACCACCCGCCAACAACAGTAGAAGCTTCTCCGCCAACCTTTAACAGGTAGAACACGTTGGGCAATGTTTTGTGTTTTGTTTTAAACCGTCTGCCACAGGTCGGGTGTTTGGCTGTGATTGGGAATGTAATAGGAGTTTTGACGGGAGTTTTGACGGAAGTTTTGACGGAAGTTTTGACGGAAGTTTTGACGGAAGTTTTGACGGAAGTTTGACGGAAGTTTTGACGGAAGTTTTGACGGAAGTTTTGACGGAAGTTTTGACGGAAGTTTGACGGAAGTTTTGACGGAAGTTTTGACGGAAGTTTTGACGGAAGTTTTGACGGAAGTTTTGACGGAAGTTTTGACGGAAGTTTGACGGAAGTTTTGACGGAAGTTTGACGGGAGTTTTGACGGAAGTTTTGACGGAAGTTTTGACGGAAGTTTTGACGGAAGTTTTGACGGAAGTTTTGACGGAAGTTTTGACGGAAGTTTTGACGGAATTCCAAATAAAGAATAAAAGGAGAATAAGTGGACAGAATAATGGGTAATAATTACACAGGAAAACACAATAATTACCCCAGTTACCCTGGGGTAATTCTGGTCGACGACCGGGCCGCGGGGACGTTAAGCCCCGGAAGCACCTCAAGGTAACCTCAAGGTAACCCATTTTGCCTTCTTGATATCCCCCCCCCTAGAATACCCCATCATGGGGGGGGGGGTCAATGGTGTTATGGAAGGGGGGATTGGGAATAGGTCAGAAGGTCAAGGAGAGGGAGGGGGTCAAGGGTCAAAGATGGGAAGGAGGGGGGGGGGATAATGAGACAGCTAGATGGATAGATATTTTCAAAATAGTGCTCTCTCTCTCTCTCTCTCTCTCTCTCTCTCTCTCTCTCTCTCTCTCTCTCTCTCTCTCTCTCTGTTTCTCTCTCTCTCTCTCTCTCTCTCTCTCTGTTTCTCTCTCTCTCTCTCTCTGTTTCTCTCTCTCTCTCTCGCTGTCTGTCTGTCTCTGTCTGTCTGTCTCCCTCTCTCTCTCTCTCTCTCTCTCTCTCTCTCTCTCTCCCTCTCTGAGCAAACTTGGTAACACCACCCCACTGCCCAGGCTGCATTACGTAACTTAAACAGAAGACTTACTCAACCGTTGCAAATATCCAATTAGTTAACAGAGAGTTGTCACCTGTTCAAGAGTGAGCACATAATTGACCATTTAACCCTCGTCTCTTAATTGCTATTGTTACAAAGTTGTCTGAAGCGTGCAAGTGACCCGCAACTCTAACATCATATTACTGTGACCCGCAACTCTAACATCATATTACTGTGACCCGCAACTCTAACATCATATTACTGTGACCCGCAACTCTAACATCATATTACTGTGACCCGCAACTCTAACATCATATTACTGTGACCCGCAACTCTAACATCATATTACTGTGACCCGCAACTCTAACATCATATTACTGTGACCCGCAACTCTAACATCATATTACTGTGACCCGCAACTCTAACATCATATTACTGTGACCCGCAACTCTAACATCATATTACTGTGACCCGCAACTCTAACATCATATTACTGTGACCCGCAACTCTAACATCATATTACTGTGACCCGCAACTCTAACATCATATTACTGTGACCCGCAACTCTAACATCATATTACTGTGACCCGCAACTCTAACATCATATTACTGTGACCCGCAACTCTAACATCATATTACTGTGACCCGCAACTCTAACATCATATTACTGTGACCCGCAACTCTAACATCATATTACTGTGACCCGCAACTCTAACATCATATTACTGTGACCCGCAACTCTAACATCATATTAATGTGACCCGCAACTCTAACATCATATTAATGTGACCCGCAACTCTAACATCATATTACTGTGACCCGCAACTCTAACATCATATTAATGTGACCCGCAACTCTAACATCATATTACTGTGACCCGCAACTCTAACATCATATTACTGTGACCCGCAACTCTAACATCATATTACTGTGACCCGCAACTCTAACATCATATTAATGTGACCCGCAACTCTAACATCATATTACTGTGACCCGCAACTCTAACATCATATTACTGCTCAGTTTGGCTTCTCTCACTTGCAAGTTGAATTGGAATTAAACTTGAAATTGTTGAAAGTAATTAACAATGCGTTGAAATTGACCGGATTTACGAGATATATAAATCTGTATCTATATAAAAAAATGAGTTTTGGTTGGTCCAATGTTAGATGTGAGACGCTTGAACCTGGCCTAGCTTTGCATGCTGACTGTTGGGTGGTAGAGGGCTATCATAGGTGGGTATAGGGCTCGGCGGCCCCCAACTGTGATACCGAATTCCTTGGTTACCCTATTTGGCGAGTATATAAATATTTTAATATGACCGGCCGCTGTTCCTAGGGTCAGAGTTAGCTATATTTGTGATGATAATTTTGATGTCATTAATATCTCGGTTATATTAACATGGCGATGGTTATGGATATCCTCACTTATATAAGACCTCAGCACCTCAAGGAGATGGTAAACCCAGTTCTCGGAGAAGTTGCCGAGACATTACTGTCAGAGGTCACGAAGTTTGTCAACGACTGTCTCTCCGGGTTGATCCCAGATACAATTAAACCCTTCTTCTTCGGAGCATCCCTTTGTGCCCTTAAGAAGAAGGATGGTGGAGTCAGACCCATTGCCGTGGGTCACACACTTCGGCGCCTGGTTGCTAGGGCAGCTGTCAGAAACATTAGCATAGACGCTGCGACGATGCTTCGACCCCATCAACTAGGTTTTGGTGTCCCCCATGGCTGTGAAGCAGCAGCTCATGCAGCACGAGCCTATATCAAGACCTCCCAGAAAATAAGGCATTAATTAAATTAGACTTTAAAAAGGCCTTCAACCAGGTTAAAAGGGATGTGGTACTGGAAGCAGTTCGAACAAGCTTTCCTTCTCTACTCCCCTTCGTCTCAGCAGGGTATAGTAGGGAATCGACGCTGCTGTTTGGGGAACATGAAGTTGTTTCTGCAGAAGGTGTCCAGCAGGGAGACCCACTTGCCCCTTTTCTTTTCTGCATGGCTGTTAAAGAGGTCACAAGCAGGTTGACCAGCGAACTCAACATCTGGTTCCTGGACGATGGCACCCTGGCAGGGACACAGGAGTCCCTGCTAGAAGATCTACAGCTGGTGAAATCTAAGGGAGAGGAGTAAGGACTCACCCTAAACCCTCAAAGTGTGAAATCAACTCATCCAGCCAACCAATCATAGATGCAGCGCGAACCATATTGCCAGGAGCCCAAGTGATCGCTCCCACCGACAGTGTGCTGCTAGGGGCACCTCTGGGCTCGAGCGCCATTGAGGTAGTCCTCGAAGAAAAGCTGAACGACCTGAGGAGGATGGAGGGAAGAATAGGGGCTTTGGACGCCCACGATGCTCTGTACCTTCTCACAAGGTGCCTGGCTTTGCCCAGACTGACCTATTTCCTAAGGTGTGCTCCCTCCTTCGACAGCCCAAAATTAACAGAATATGACACACTCCTAAGGTCAATAACCGTGAAAGTGTTAAACCTCTCCCTGCAAGATGACCAATGGGACCAAGCAACGCTCCCAGTTAAACTCGGGGGTTTAGGTATTCGCAAGGCGACACAGTTAGCATTGCCGGCATTCTTATCCTCGACCAGTGCTACAGGTGAATTAGTTAAGGAAATACTACCGGAACACCTAAGGAACTCCATTGGGATTCATGATCCCATATTCACGGAAGGAGCTGGTCAGTGGGACACTCTTGTCAACTCTCATCCTCGACCCACTTTTCCTAACGACAACAAATAGGCCAATTGGGACAGCCCCATAGTGGAGAACATCGCCACAACACTGTTGCAGGCAGCTTCTAGGAAGGACAGAGCGCGTCTTCTAGCTGTACAAGCTCCCCATGCTGGGGACTTCCTGTTGGCAGTCCCTAATTCCGCCTTGGACACCCGCCTGGACCATCGGGCCCTAAGTATTGGTGTTGCCCTGCGCCTTGCCGCCCCTATCTCCACCGAGCACCGGTGTATTTGTGGCCATGCACGGGCAGACCAATACGGCAGCCAGGGTCTGCACGGGCAGACCAATACGGCAGCCATGGTCTGCACGGGCAGACCAATACGGCAGCCAGGGTCTGCACGGGCAGACCAATACGGCAGCCATGGTCTCATCTGTCGTAAGACACAGGGAAAGATTGCCAGACATGAAGCAGTTAATGACATCATCAAGAGAAGTTTGGCTTCAGCTGGATGTCCAGCACAAAGAGAACCCCAGTTGTGCAGGCCTGACAACAGCCAAAAACGCCCAGATGGAGTCACCCTGCAGCCGTGGAGGGAAGGTAAACAGGTCGTGTGGGACTACACGTGTGCATCCACATTGGCTGATACCTATCTACCATACAGCGCAGCTGAGGGAGGCGGGGCGGCCACCTTCAGGGAGACCCAGAAAACTAACAAGTACAGAGACCTAGAACGTTGTTATAGGTTCGTGCCGATAGGCTCTGAGACTCTGGGCGCCTGGGGTAAATGTGCACTTAAGTTCCTGAAGGAGATGGGCGAGGAACTCACTGGGAAGACTAAAGACTCAAGAGCGGCCAGTTTCCTGTTCCAGCGCCTCAGTGTCGCTGTTCAGAGGGGAAATGTTCGCTGTATCTTGGGTACGCACCCGACCCCCGAGGAGCTGGACGAGGTCTTCGAACGCTGATTGTTATATTATATATATATATATATATATATATATATATATATATATATATATATATATATATATATATATATATATATATATAATATCTCTCTCTCTCTCTCTCCCTCTCTCTCTCTCTCTCTCTCTCTCTCTCTCTCTCTCTCACTCGTGTTTTCATGTATTCTGCCTTTTCAGGACGTAAATTATCTCTAGAATACATTTAGATGAACGCGATAGAATTTATGTCTCCAGTTGGGAGGAGAATTCCCAAGTGGGCGGGACCCGCGGTGCAAGAATTCACGTCTAGTCGCCAGGGACGCATCAATTTATTCGCTATTGAAGACTTATTTAGCTTCGGAGTTGAAGTATACTGCAGACTCGTGTTTGTTTTGGTATAATAGCATATGGTATAATAGTAATTTGGTATAATAGTATGGTATATAACTAATAGTCACGTGTTGCAATCAATAGGTAATTAAGCCAGAAGCACATGATTGCAAGAACAAGCAAATGACTACGTACCTTGAGGTGCTTCCGGGGCTTAGTGTCCCCGCGGCCCGGTCGTCGACCAGGCCTCCTAACAGACGTAACAAGCAGTTAGAATATCAGTTAAAAGGCCTCTTAGGCCTAACAAGGGACAAATATCCAGAAAAAAAGAATGCATTCAAAGTTTTAAATGTAAATATAATAAAAGTGCGAGAAATGAGTCATTGTATTAAGCTTAGATCGTTCACAAGGCGGGGGGCCAGGAGCCTAGCTCAACCCCCGCAAGCACAACTAGGTGAGTACACACACACACGCACACACACACACACACACAGACACACACACACACACACACACACACACACACACACAGGTGGAGGAGGCTGACTCCATACACAGTTTCAAGTGTAGATATGACAGAGCCCGATAGGCTCATGAATCTGTACACCTGTTGATTGACGGTTGAGAGGCGGGACCAAAGAGCCAGAGCTCAACCCCCGCAAACACAACTAGGTGAGTACAACTAGGTGAGTACACACACACACACACACACACACATGATTGGCGTGAAGTCACCAGTGGAGTCCCACAGGGCTCTGTACTCGGTCCTATCTTGTTTCTGATATATGTAAATGATCTCCCGGAGGGTATCGATTCATTTCTCTCAATGTTTGCGGACGATGCTAAAATTATGAGAAGGATTAAAACAGAAGAGGACTGTTTGAGGCTTCAAGAAGACCTAGACAAGCTGAAGGAATGGTCGAACAAATGGTTGTTAGAGTTTAACCCAACCAAATGTAATGTAATGAAGATAGGTGTAGGGAGCAGGAGGCCAGATACAAGGTATCATCTGGGAGAGGAAATTCTTCAGGAGTCAGAGAAGGAAAAAGACTTGGGGGTTGATATCACGCCAGACCTGTCTCCTGCAGCACATATCAAGCGGATAACATCAGCGGCATATGCCAGGCTGGCCAACATACGAACGGCATTCAGAAACTTGTGTAAAGAATCATTCAGAACTTTGTATACCACATATGTCAGGCCAATCCTGGAGTATGCAGCCCCAGCATGGAGTCCATATCTAGTCAAGGATAAGACTAAACTGGAAAAGGTTCAAAGGTTTGCCACCAGACTAGTACCCGAGCTGAGCGGTATGAGCTACGAGGAGAGACTACGGGAATTAAACCTCACTTCGCTGGAAGACAGAAGAGTTAGGGGGGACATGATCACCACATTCAAGATTCTGAAGGGGATTGATAGGGTAGATAAAGACAGTCTATTTAACACAAGGGGAACACGCACAAGGGGACACAGGTGGAAACTGAGTGCCCAAATGAGCCACAGAGATATTAGAAAGAACTTTTTTAGTGTCAGAGTGGTTGACAAATGGAATGCATTAGGGGGTGATGTGGTGGAGGCTGACTCCATACACAGTTTCAAGTGTAGATATGACAGAGCCCGATAGGCTCAGGAATCTGTACACCTGTTGATTGACGGTTGAGAGGCGGGACCAAAGAGCCAGAGCTCAACCCCCGCAAACACAACTAGGTGAGTACAACTAGGTGAGTACACACACACACACACACACACACACACACACACACACACACACACACACACACACACACACACACAGACACACACACACACACACACACACACACACACACACACACACAGACACACACACACACACACACACACACACACACACACACACACACACACACAGACACACACACACACACACACACACACACACACACACACACACACACACACACACACACACACACACACACACACACACACACACACACACACACACACACACACACACACACACACACACACACACACACACACACACACACAC
>NC_091167.1:19779074-19801574 GCF_040958095.1 Procambarus clarkii
TGTGCTTGCGTATATGTACTTGGTCCTCTGTGCTTGCAGGGAAAGTATGCGACCAATAAGAGCATCAGAGTTACGGGGCGTTAGGTAACGGGGCTCTCTCTCAGCTGGGCATCCAGCTGTGGTGAGGCTCCTCTTGATGATGTCGTTAACTTCACTGTGCCTCGAGTGCCATCCCCCTGTGCTTTGGCAGAGTAGGCCATGGTGGCCGTACCTGTCAGCCACCACCTCGCCGCAAATACACCTATATCTGGTGTGGATTGGGGCAGCAAGGCGGGGGGCCACAGCAATTCGGAGGGCGTGTGGTGTGAGACACGTGCCAGTTGCCGACCTTGGGGTTGCTAACAGGAAATCCCCTGCATGTGGGGCTGCTACTACTGTGAGGCGAGCAATGTCGTGTTGTGTTGTTGCAGCAACTTGGTCTACAATGGGGCCATCCCAGCTGGATTGCTTGTGGGCTTTTGGAGATGGTGGTTGAGGTGATTGGCCTGCACGAGAGGCCTACTCTGTGGCACAGCGTGTAAAATTGGGATCATGTACACCTGCCAGCTGATGTAAGTGGGCAGGTAGAATTTCCTTCACAAAGTCGTCGGATGCTGATAAGGAGGACAGGAAGGCTGGAACAGCGATTTGCGTTGCTGTTCGAACTCCGAGGCCCCCAAGTCTTACGGGAAGAGAGGCTTGTTTCCACTGTAGGTCATCGAGAGAGAGGTTAAGGGCTTTTTCTAGCATTGATTTCAGTAACCGGTCATACTCACTTAGTTTTTGGCTACTGTAAGATGGTGAACACCTCAGAAAGTAGGTTAACCTGGGGAGGGACAGACATCTGGTGATGAGGTAGAGTGCATCATGAGCATCAATATCCTCAATCCTCCCATCCATCCTCTTAAGGTCGGCGATTTTCTTATCAAGGACCTCATCGATGGCTTTCAACCCCCCAGGGGTATATATATATATATATATATATATATATATATATATATATATATATATATATATATATATATATATATGTCGTACCTAGTAGCCAGAACGCACTTCTCAGCCTACTATGCAAGGCCCAATTTGCCTAATTAGCCAAGTTTTCATGAATTATTTGTTTTTCGACTACCTAACCTACCTAACCTAACTTTTTTGGCTACCTAACCTAACCTAACCTATAAAGATAGGTTAGGTTAGGTTAGGTAGGGTTGGTTAGGTTCGGTCATATATCTACGTTAATTTCAACTCCAATAAAAAAAAATTGACCTCATACATAATGAAATGGGTAGCTTTATCATTTCATAAGAAAAAAAATAGAGAAAATATATTAATTCAGGAAAACTTGGCTTATTAGGCAAATCGGGCCTTGCATAGTAGGCCGAGAAGTGCATTCTGGCTACTAGGTACGACATATATATATATATATATATATATATATATATATATATATATATATATATATATATATATATATATATATATATATATATATATATATAATATACCATCATAAATGCTTTCGTGCAGGCTGATGCACACAGCGCCTTGCAAGGCTCTTGCAAGACAACAACAGACGCCCCGAGCTTCCCTTTATTGACGCGTGCAACGGGACCTACAACACCGTAAAGGGTTATTGTTTTGGTCGGGAGAGGTGAAGTGTGTCCAGGCGAGGGCCGAGGGCCGCACCAGCCGGATGCTGGTGTCTGGCAGGTGTACACCCGGCTGGAAGACCAGGAGGCCTTTGGTGGAATGGAGGGATGGGAAGGGTGGTGTGTGAGGGAGGTAGTGAGGGAGAGAGGAAGGGGATGAGAGAGGGAGGTAGTGAGGGAGAGAGGGAAACACAATATCCTGGCCAGGGAGGGTCAACTGCGAACCAGTTTTTAACCGGTTGCCTCTGTTCACCCCAGCAGTAACTCGGTACCTGGTTGTAGACCGATTGGTGGTTGTGTTCCAAGGGAAACTAGTAGGGTAAGGCTTACCATGAGCTATGGGAAGGGAAAGCTCTCAGCCAGCTAACAGGAGTCAGCAGTCGTCTCCTCCTGTACCCTCCAGAGAGAGAGAGAGAGAGAGAGAGAGAGAGAGAGAGAGAGAGAGAGAGCTAGTTAGTTAATTTTAATATAAGGAATTCCTAAAAAAACTGCAGATAAGCTCATTAAATAAGTGAGTTTCTTAGGCCAGGCTTAAGATGAGGTGTCGTGGAGTAAGAGCTCTCGGCTTCCAACTTGACAAGGAACATCTCAGAGATTCCTAATGAAACACAACCCCTCTTGAGACAGACAGACACACGCGATCTGACCGTCAATGTGCGAGACAGTCAGTTGGGATGTAAGGCAGCGTTGTTCAGTCACAGACACACGCGATCTGACCGTCAATGTGCGAGACAGTCAGTTGGGATGTAAGGCAGCGTTGTTCAGTTACAGACACAAACACAGTTAATCAATCAATGATTTTTATTGTTAGTTTGATTTTGAATTTAGAAACAAATCATTAATTTTGCTGTTATCCTCATATTTCCTAGAAATTTCAACAAACTCTTTCTTCCTTGCCGCGCAATTAGTTTATATCAATATACAAATACTTGATATGTAATCATTTAAATAAGCCCCTCTATAATAATAAAAAATAAGATATTATGAGATTAAAACAAAAGGCACTGATTGAACCTTCTAATTTAGTTGGGGTTGCATATATTCAGTTTTCTTTGAATATTAGAGGTAACATAGAAAACGGACGAAAAGGTTAGTTCAACTATAGCTACGAGACGGTAACTATAATAGCTACTGACCAACATGCACGTATAGTAAACATTGTCGGAGAGGTGAGGGAGGGTAAACACTGTGTATACACGGAGAGTTTACTGGTTACACCTCTCAATGTATATGTCCCCTGTGACTCTACCATGACCCTGAACCGGAATACAGTAAATGTACTCATGCAAGTGAGCGGAATGCACAGTAAATGTACTCATGAGAGTAAGCGGAATGCACAGTAAATGTACTCATGCAAGTGAGCGGAATACACAGTAAATGTACTCATGGGAGTAAGCGGAATGCACAGTAAAGATACCAAAGGACCCAGTGACATCTGGAATACAGTAAAGTTACCCATGGAGCGTAACTTTTCCTACATTTTCGGTTTAGGCGAAGAATAGCTTGAGGAGAAGAGAGGAGGCGCTGTAGGAGGAGGGAAAAATGCCAGGACTTGACCACCTGCTGGGCGCATGACTGGAGCTGTGGCGCTCAGGTGTGGCCCTCAGGTGTGGCACTCAGATGTGGCACTCAGAGCGTGTCCTGCAAGAACCTTGCCAAAGTGTGGGTGCACAATTTCCTTGTAAGACGCTGGGATGCATGTTGCATGAGGCTCTTGAAGGCGCTGTCAGCCGTCTTGTTGCAGAAGCTTGGCGGACCTCATACACTGGGAGTGTTGACAGCCCTGGGGAGTGTTGACAGCCCTGGGAGTGTTGACAGCCCTGGGAGTGTTGACAGCCCTGGGAGTGTTGACAGCCCTGGGGAGTGTTGACAGCCCTGGGAGTGTTGACAGCCCTGGGGAGTGTTGACAGCCCTGGGGAGTGTTGACAGCCCTGGGAGTGTTGACAGCCCTGGGGGAGTGTTGACAGCCCTGGGTGTTGACAGCCCTGGGAAGTGTTGACAGCCCTGGGCAGCGTTGACAGCCCTGGGGAGTGTTGACAGCCCTGGGGGAGCGTTGACAGCCCTGGGGAGTGTTGACAGCCCTGGGGAGTGCTGACAGCCCTGGGAGTGTTGACAGCCCTGGGGAGCGTTGACAGCCCTGGGGGAGTGTTGACAGCCCTGGGGAGTGTTGACAGCCCTGGGGGAGCGTTGACAGCCCTGGGGGAGTGTTGACAGCCCTGGGGAGTGTTGACAGCCCTGGGAGTGTTGACAGCCCTGGGAGTGTTGACAGCCCTGGGGAGTGTTGACAGCCCTGGGGAGTGTTGACAGCCCTGGGAGTGTTGACAGCCCTGGGAGTGTTGACAGCCCTGGGGAGTGTTGACAGCCCTGGGGAGTGTTGACAGCCCTGGGAGTGTTGACAGCCCTGGGAGTGTTGACAGCCCTGGGAGTGTTGACAGCCCTGGGAGTGTTGACAGCCCTGGGGAGTGTTGACAGCCCTGGGGGAGCGTTGACAGCCCTGGGGAGTGTTGACAGCCCTGGGGAGTGTTGACAGCCCTGGGGGAGCGTTGACAGCCCTGGGTGTTGACAGCCCTGGGAGTGTTGACAGCCCTGGGGGAGCGTTGACAGCCCTGGGGGAGTGTTGACAGCCCTGGGGAGTGTTGACAGCCCTGGGGAGTGTTGACAGCCCTGGGGAGTGTTGACAGCCCTGGGGAGTGTTGACAGCCCTGGGGAGTGTTGACAGCCCTGGGAGTGTTGACAGCCCTGGGAGTGTTGACAGCCCTGGGAGTGTTGACAGCCCTGGGGGAGCGTTGACAGCCCTGGGGGAGTGTTGACAGCCCTGGGGAGTGTTGACAGCCCTGGGGAGTGTTGACAGCCCTGGGGAGTGTTGACAGCCCTGGGAGTGTTGACAGCCCTGGGAGTGTTGACAGCCCTGGGGAGTGTTGACAGCCCTGGGAGTGTTGACAGCCCTGAGAGTGTTGACAGCCCTGGGAGTGTTGACAGCCCTGGGGAGTGTTGACAGCCCTGGGGAGTGTTGACAGCCCTGGGAGTGTTGACAGCCCTGGGAGTGTTGACAGCCCTGGGAGTGTTGACAGCCCTGGGAGTGTTGACAGCCCTGGGGAGTGTTGACAGCCCTGGGGAGTGTTGACAGCCCTGGGAGTGTTGACAGCCCTGGGAGTGTTGACAGCCCTGGGGAGTGTTGACAGCCCTGGGGAGCGTTGACAGCCCTGGGGAGTGTTGACAGCCCTGGGGAGTGTTGACAGCCCTGGGGAGTGTTGACAGCCCTGGGAGTGTTGACAGCCCTGGGGAGTGTTGACAGCCCTGGGGAGTGTTGACAGCCCTGGGGAGTGTTGACAGCCCTGGGAGTGTTGACAGCCCTGGGGGAGTGTTGACAGCCCTGGGGAGTGTTGACAGCCCTGGGAGTGTTGACAGCCCTGGGGGAGTGTTGACAGCCCTGGGGAGTGTTGACAGCCCTGGGGAGTGTTGACAGCCCTGGGGAGTGTTGACAGCCCTGGGAGTGTTGACAGCCCTGGGGGAGTGTTGACAGCCCTGGGGAGTGTTGACAGCCCTGGGAGTGTTGACAGCCCTGGGGGAGTGTTGACAGCCCTGGGAGTGTTGACAGCCCTGGGGAGTGTTGTAGGTAGGAGGGCAGCTTTAGTCATGAATACTGTCTAGGACTAAAGTATACTCAGAGTGTATATATAAACCGAGAAATGTATGTCACCTGTCTATGTATATATGATGATATATATCCCAATACATATACATTTATTGGCGTTGCATGGTGAAATATACCGTGTGGAAATTTATATAGTTATTTATTATAATTTATATAATTATTTATTAAAATTTATATAATTATTTACTATAATTTATATAATTATTTATTATTGCAGGCTGTTGCATGAGACTGTTGTCATTTGCAAGGATGATTAATTAATAAAATAAAACCTTCAAGCATGATTCTTTTTTTCTCTTTATTGCAAATGATATTAATATCTTGATGCTAATGTATTCAATAAACTTTACCAATCAATTTAATTAATCACTGAACAGCTGTTGAATATATATACACTTGAATTATTTATCACATTGGAACATATAATTGAATTATTCTGTTTTATACGCGTTTGTTTTCGATTTTAAATGACTTATTTGTGTTTAATAATCAATTTATTTTTTTTAATTTTGGATATGAGAAATATATAATTTTATCATGCTAAATGAAATATTTCCATATAAATTTATTCATTATCCTCCTCTCCTCTCTTTCATATATATTTATATATAATTTTTTATACATTACATATATAATGTAAAATAATTTGTTTTTTGTTATTTAATTCTTTTTGTGTGTTTTATGTTTCCCTGAGTAAAGAACACATAATTATATCTCATATACTTTTATGCATGTTTCGTTCTTTAAGATTTATCTTAATTGCTTCCCACTCTTTACACGCCATAAAAGCCCCATTTATCACTTAAATGAAATAGATTTATAACTTTTCTTGTAAATGTTCCTTTACAGAAGGTGAGTAGAGACACAAACTAAAGTTCTTGGTGACTGAAGGTAAGTGGATTTAGTAAAATATTAGTTTAATGCCATTTTGTTGTCAAACAAAGAGTTATGTTATCTTTAGCTTTAACCATAACAGATTATCTTATATCAGTTACCTGCAAAATAAACAGAAATTAATAGATTAATTTGCCTTTTACGAAAAAAACGGGTGAGAAAAAGTCAAACTAGTATATTCCTAGAAGTTCATATTACACGACGTTGATTTTACCCGTAGGTACGCAGTCTCTTACTTTAAATAAAGCAGGTAATGTGGTATCTGGCTGCGGGCTCACCATAGCCCGTGCTACTTGGAACTTTGTTCCAGGTAGCGAATCTTTAACAACAAACGGTATCTGGCACTCTTCCTCGTCCAGTTATTTTCTCTCTCAAGAAATTATTTTATCTATGCCCAATTCCCGCTCACCCCTTGGGTACCTTTACTGTATGTATGTACCCGGCGGTGCTCGGGTTCCTGTTTTATTGTCTCTTCCTCGATTTCTTCTCTCTCTCCCTCTCTCCCAGTCTCCTCCCTAAGTCTCGTAGTGGGAAACATACTCATATAAACACGAACATGCATATGTAAGTACACACACACACACACACACACACACACACACACACACACACACACACACTCACACACTCTCACACACACACTCACACACTCACTCACACACTCACACACACACACACACACACACACACACACACACACACACACACACACACACACACACACACACACACACACACACACACGACAACGCCGCGGGAGTCTGTAGGAGACACATCCGATTAGTGAGGTCCGCGGAAATTCGTCAATTTCTCGGGACATTGAAGGAGTATAGAGGCTAGATCATAGTATTTGGCCTCTCGCAGTGTGTAGCTAGCAGGGTGCTACATAGCATAGTCATATCGCTAGTGATAGTGCGAAGATTTGGCGAAGAAACGAAAAGTGGAGCTAGGGCATCACCGGTGCATGTAAGTGTGTGACCTGACCGGGTGGGACGACCCGCCGTGGAGCTACCTGATTGTGCTGTTGAGTGGTGACTGTGATCAGTGGTACAGTGAATTAGTGAACTGTCACATAACGATACAGTGACTGACTCCAGAGCTTTGTGTAGACAGAGAAGAAGACCTCATCAATCTACCAGCATTTAGTGAATCACCTAGTGGGAGACAACGACGGATAAACATCGTCATCATACATCGCTCATCTGGTTGTGTGAGCGGGAGGCAGACTGGTATGTACCCCTCTCTGGTCAATTAATCAGGTGTACAGATTGAGGTAAAAGATTATCAAATTCTCGTTCAGGATATCAAATATATTTAAAAATCTCAGAGTGGCTCATTTAGGCAGAGGTAACGCATAAGGGATATCTTGACACATACACGCACACAAGTGTGCACACGCTAAAACAGACACACACACACGTGCACGCACACACACACGTGCACGCGCACACACACACACAATTGTTCAGTCAGGGGAAAAGGCATTAACACCTGGGATAGACCTTACTATCCCCCCCCCTCTTGACCCCACCACCTGACCTGACCTGACTTAGTCGCCATCTCCGCCCCCCCCCACCCCCAGTCCCCCGCATCGCCCATACACACACTCTTCCCCTCCCCACTCTCCCTCTCTCCCACTCCCTCTCTCCCACTCCCACTATCTCTCTCCTGCTCTCTCTCTCCTGCTCTCTCTCTCTCTCTCTCTCTCTCTCTCTCTCTCTCTCTCTCTCTCTCTCTCTCTCTCTCTCTCTCTCTCTCTCACTCTCTCTCTCTCTCTCTCTCTCTCTCTCTCTCTCTCTCTCTCTCTCTCTCTCTCTCTCTCTCTCTCTCTCTCTCTCTCTCTCTCTCCCTCCCTCCCTCTCCCTCCCTCTCTTTCCTTCCCCCTCCCTCTCTTTCCTTCCCCCTCCCTCTCTGCCCACACACACACACACACACCTCCCCCCCTCTCTCCCTTACCCGCTCTCTCCCTCACCCGCTCTCTTCCTCATCCACTCTCTCCCTCTCCTCTCCCTCCCGCCTCTCTCTCCATCTCCTCCCCCCCCTCCCCTTCTACCTTCTTCTCACTTCAGTGGAAGGGTCGGATCCCCTCCCACCCACCCATTTATCTCTCCCTTTATCACTCCCTTTCTCTCTCTCTCTCTCTCTCTCTCTCTCTCTCTCTCTCTCTCTCTCTCTCTCTCTCTCTCTCTCTCTCTCTCCCCCTCTCTCTCTCTCTCCCTCCCCCATCCCAACAGGGTCAAGATGGCAGCCAGAGGTCCCAGGGGAGCAGGAAAGAGCCAAGGTGACGAGATGAAGGAAATGTTCGCCCAGTTTCTGGAGGACATCAAGAGTGAGATGCAAGAAATGATGCAGGAAATGAAGAACGAAATAAGCAACCTGAAAAGAGAGCTGACAGCAGCAAAGGAGGAGATTAGAACCCTCAAAGAGAATGGTATCGAGGCTGAGAGTCAGAAAACCACCCAGGGAGAAGGTGGTAATAGTTTTCTGGATGAGAATGCCACAATAAAAGCAACATTTGCGGAAATACTAAAAAAAAATAACTCTGAAGTAATGACTGCAGTGATGGAGGTGGCCATGAAAGCAGCCACCTCGCAGGAGGCGGCACGCTCCACTAGCCAACTGCTGGAAAGGAAAAGATCAGTGGTTGCTGTGGGTATTAGGGAACAGGAAGGAACCAATAGGACAGAGTGGAATGACAAGGACAAAGCAGCAGTGAATGAAGTACTAAAGGCACTAGACATGGAAGGGACCGAGCATAGCATTGAGAAGGTTTTCAGGCTAGGCCGGTACAACAAAGACCGAGACCGAATGATAAAGATAGTGTTTGCAAACGAGAACACAAAGGAGAGGATCCTATCAAGGAAGAGCTCCCTGAAAAACGTGGGAAAATTAAAAAAATGTATTCCTCCAGCGAGACATGACAAGGGAGGAGAGAGCCGTGGCGGCAGAAGCAAGGAAGAGGCGCAGGGCGAGAGGGGAAAACCAGGAAGTCACAGCTCCCAACACAACACCCCCAGAGGCGAGGGGGGAACCCACAACCAGCTACCCAGTAACACCAGAAGGGAGGACAACCCCGCCTCCCTCCTCTGCATAGAAAACCCCCCTACCCCAAACCCTCCCTGCCCCCACTCAAAAGTTCAGCCAAATCTCCCTCCCCCCACACCCAATCCCCACCCTTCTACCCCTCCCCTCCTCCCGAGTCCTCCCTCCCCCCCTTTCCTTCCCGTCCTCCCTCCCCTTTCACCCCATACCCTCCCTGTCCCTCCCCCTTCACTGGATCCCCCGCCCCTCATTCCAGTATCCTCTGAGATCCTGTTACCCACCTCACAGGTCCTCACACCCATGGAACAGCCTCCCCCACCAGCAGAACACTCACCAAGGAGGCGATTTGAGAAGGGACAGAAGAAAGTGAGCCTCAAAGCGATGTACACTAACATAGATGGAATTACAAATAAAGCAAATGAGCTTGGAGAACTGGTACTAGAGGAAAACCCAGACATAATAGCCCTCACAGAAACAAAGATCACGAAAACAATAACAAATGCAGTGTTTCCACAGGACTATTATGTTATGCGGAAAGAGAGGGAAGGAAGAGGTGGGGGTGGTGTAGCTCTGCTGGTAAGAAAAGGCTGGGATTTTGAGGAGATGGATATTCAGGGCTGTGAAGGTTTCAGTGACTACATAGCAGGTACTGTAACAAATGGAGGGAAAAAAATTATAGTCGCAGTCATATATAATCCACCACCAAATGACAGAAGACCTAGACAGGAATATGATAGAAACAACATGGCCACCATTAACATAATAGAAAGAGCAGCTTCTGTTGCTAGCAGGAATGGATCTGGACTACTAATTATGGGAGACTTCAACCATGGGAAGATAGATTGGAAGAACAGAGACCCGCATGGAGGACCAGAAACATGGAGAGCTAAGCTGCTGGACGTGGCAACAAGAAACTTTCTAAGCCAGCATACCAAAGAGCCAACAAGAATGAGAGGAGAAGATGAACCAGCAATGCTTGATTTGATATTTACCTTAAATGAATGGGATATAAGGGAAGTTAAGATGGAAGCGCCCTTGGGAATGAGTGACCACAGTGTATTGAACTTTGAGTACCTGGTAGAGCTAGGACTTATCTCCCCCCAAAAAGAACTAGGAATCAAAAGGCTGGCATACCGAAAGGGGAATTATGAACAGATGAGAAGTTTCCTAAGTGAAATACCTTGGGACACAGACCTCAGAGACAAGTCTGTACAGGGTATGATGGACTATGTTACCCAAAAGTGTCAGGAGGCAGTAAACAGGTTCATCCCGGCCCAAAGGGAAAAATCCGAGAAGCAACAAAAGAATCCATGGTATAATAGGGCATGTATGGAAGCGAAGAAACTGAACAAGAAGGCGTGGAGGAACTTCCGGAATAACAGAACACCAGAAAGCAGGGAGAGATACCAGAGAACCAGGAATGAGTACGTCAGGGTGAGAAGAGAAGCAGAGAAAATTTTTGAAAATGATATAGCAAACAAAGCCAAGACCGAACCAAAGCTACTCCACAGTCACATCAGAAGGAAAACAACAGTGAAAGAACAGGTATTGAAACTTAGAACAGGCGAGGACAGGTATACAGAGAATGACAGAGAGGTGTGTGAGGAACTCAACAAGAGGTTCCAGGAGGTCTTCACAATAGAACAGGGTGAGGTCACTGTGCTAGGAGAAAGGGAGGTAAACCAGGCGGCCTTGGAAGAGTTCGAAATTACGAGAGAGGAGGTCAAGAGACACCTGCTGGATCTGGATGTTAGAAAGGCGGTTGGTCCAGATGGGATCTCACCATGGGTACTGAAAGAGTGTGCAGAGGCACTTTGCTTGCCACTCTCCATAGTGTATAGTAAGTCACTAGAGACAGGAGACCTACCAGAAATATGGAAGACGGCGAATGTGGTCCCAATATACAAAAAGGGCGACAGACAAGAGGCACTGAACTACAGGCCAGTGTCCTTGACTTGTATACCATGCAAGGTGATGGAGAAGATCGTGAGAAAAAACCTGGTAACACATCTGGAGAGAAGGGACTTCGTGACAAATCGCCAACATGGATTCAGGGAGGGTAAATCTTGCCTTACAGGCTTGATAGAATTCTACGATCAGGTGACACAGATTAAGCAAGAAAGAGAGGGCTGGGCGGACTGCATTTTCTTGGATTGTCGGAAAGCCTTTGACACAGTACCGCATAAGAGGCTGGTACATAAGCTGGAGAGACAGGCAGGTGTAGCTGGTAAGGTGCTCCAGTGGATAAGGGGGTATCTAAGCAATAGGAAGCAGAGAGTTACGGTGAGGGGCGAGACCTCCGATTGGCGTGAAGTCACCAGTGGAGTCCCACAGGGCTCTGTACTCGGTCCTATCTTGTTTCTGATATATGTAAATGATCTCCCGGAGGGTATCGATTCATTTCTCTCAATGTTTGCGGACGATGCTAAAATTATGAGAAGGATTAAAACAGAAGAGGACTGTTTGAGGCTTCAAGAAGACCTAGACAAGCTGAAGGAATGGTCGAACAAATGGTTGTTAGAGTTTAACCCAACCAAATGTAATGTAATGAAGATAGGTGTAGGGAGCAGGAGGCCAGATACAAGGTATCATCTGGGAGAGGAAATTCTTCAGGAGTCAGAGAAGGAAAAAGACTTGGGGGTTGATATCACGCCAGACCTGTCTCCTGCAGCACATATCAAGCGGATAACATCAGCGGCATATGCCAGGCTGGCCAACATACGAACGGCATTCAGAAACTTGTGTAAAGAATCATTCAGAACTTTGTATACCACATATGTCAGGCCAATCCTGGAGTATGCAGCCCCAGCATGGAGTCCATATCTAGTCAAGGATAAGACTAAACTGGAAAAGGTTCAAAGGTTTGCCACCAGACTAGTACCCGAGCTGAGAGGTATGAGCTACGAGGAGAGACTACGGGAATTAAACCTCACTTCGCTGGAAGACAGAAGAGTTAGGGGGGACATGATCACCACATTCAAGATTCTGAAGGGGATTGATAGGGTAGATAAAGACAGTCTATTTAACACAAGGGGAACACGCACAAGGGGACACAGGTGGAAACTGAGTGCCCAAATGAGCCACAGAGATATTAGAAAGAACTTTTTTAGTGTCAGAGTGGTTGACAAATGGAATGCATTAGGGGGTGATGTGGTGGAGGCTGACTCCATACACAGTTTCAAGTGTAGATATGACAGAGCCCGATAGGCTCAGGAATCTGTACACCTGTTGATTGACGGTTGAGAGGCGGGACCAAAGAGCCAGAGCTCAACCCCCGCAAACACAACTAGGTGAGTACAACTAGGTGAGTACACACTCACACACTCTCACACACACACACACACACACACACACACACACACACACACACACACACACACACACACACACACACACACACACACACACACACACACACACACACACATTGTATTCAATACACAAGACGTACATGAAATAAATGTTAAACGTTATATACAACAGGATGACAGCCATCACGTCTGTCAGCACGTCAAAGGACTGACGAATACGTCGACGTGGGACGTCACACTGACGAGTGACGCACATTGTGACGTACCCGTCATGCTCTCATACACTCATACAAAGCTATACATACCTTGCGTGCATGAATGATTGTGTATGATATACACACTAAACATACAACAAACACAGCAATACAATAGGTTAATTCACTAGCAAAGAACTCATACAAACGAACTTTAATACATTGTGTAAACTCCTCTCAATACAGTTTATACAATACACATTTTGTATTCTCTGCTAAATAGAGCGTATATACAATGTATACAATCGATACAGCTGTTTGCGTGTGTGTGTGGGGGGGGGGGGGGGGTGACGCAACCAAACAGAATACAATATACCCCCCCCCCTGCGTCAACCATGTTAAATCATTATACCTTATATGCCTTATAAACTAGTTCTTAGGAAGTTAGCTAAGAGATTCCTATATTGGTGGTTAGGGGAATAGTGAGAAGAGGATAGAAAGGGTGAGATAGGGAGAGAAGGAGGGATAGGAGAAAGTGAGGGAAGGGGGGGGTCAAGATATGGGGCTGATATTTAGCGATTATTGGGGGGATGGGGGATGGGGGGGGGGTGGATAGAGGGGTCCGTCACTCAAGGCTGGTGGATAGTCTGTGTGGAGTAGTCATGGTGTGTGGTAGTGGGATAGAGGTTGTGGCGTTCTACCCGTCTACCTATCTACCATCCTATCTACTTTCTACCGTTCCTAACGTAACTATAGTTGCCAGAGACGTAGTTAAGGTAGCAGAACGGAACTGAAGTAAAACCTGGAGCTAAGTTCGACCACATCTCCACCAAATTCGACCATATTGTCGAAGTTCGACCATATCTTTACCCAAACTCAAGACGGGTGGAGTAAATCTTGAGGTTATCTTGAGATGATTTCGGGGCTTTAGTGTCCCCGCGGCCCGGTCCTCGACCAGGCCTCCACCCCCAGGAAGCAGCCCGTGACAGCTGACTAACACCCAGGTACCTATTTTACTTCTAGGTAACAGGGGGCATAGGGTGAAAGAAACTCTGCCCATTGTTTCTCGCCGGCGCTCGGGACCACAGGATTACAAGTCCAGCGTGCTGTCCGCTCGGCCGACCGGCTCCCTCTGTAACCGTGAAACATTTTGAGGAGACGGAACATAATGTAGAACTCGATCAGGAACTTGTGAGTGCTGTTCTTTGGAAATTTAACCAGAAAATCGACCAAAATTCAACCACACATTAATTGGAACACGACAGATCACCAGACAACCAAGTTTGGTAGAATTCAACCAAATTTGTGACAAACGACATTGGTTTAACACTGAATTAACGTTAGTAACGCAATTCCTACGTTGATATAACGTAGATATGACCTACGTCATATGGTTACACAGAATTACTCGAGCATATTCCTCCTGCTGGTGAGGCTGAGTATATCCTCTTTTGAGTCTGTCAATCAAGAAGTCTTGGAGGTATAAGAGCCCTGAACCCGCCACCCCTTTCAAGAAGCAAGAGGCTATAAGAAGAACCAAAAGGAAATCTCATCTTTAGAAACAATTCCAAGTCTTCAACATCTGCCAAGACACTTCTTGACACATCTTGAACTTCTTAAAGCTGTTTCTGTAGGCGTGTTAACAACCCAATCCGAACTATTTAATAAATTCCAAACCCCTACACATGTGTTGGAATGAATTCAGACACCAGTTTAATTTAGCTAATCTAATTTCCTATAACTATTGAAAATAATTGAAACCCCTTTGGTTTTACATATAACAAAATTAGGCTTAATAGAGCGAAAGCTTTTGTATTTTTAATGGCGCAAAAGCTGCAGGTTCGAGGACAAGCCAGAGGTTAAACAGTCAACAAAAGCAGACACAAAGCAGATTGTCTAGGAGTTTATAGACAGCAAAAAAAGCAGGATTTTGACCAGAAAGAGAAATATATAAACATCGGAGAGATCCCACAAACAGGCCCCACACACACACTCACACACACACACACACACACACACACACACACACACACATACACACACATACACACACACACACACACACACACACACACATACACACACACACACACACACACACACACACACACACACACACACACACACACACACACACACACACACACACACACACACACGCCTCAGGAAAGATGATCAGCTCCAGTATAAGTCGCTTCGCTGGCAAGCAGTCGGACCCTCCACCAGGCAGCTCCAAGCAGGGTGAGTACCTTAACTGCTGACGACCCCACGACGCCTGCTGACGACCCCACGACGCCTGCTGACGACCCCACGACGCCTGCTGACGACCCCACGACGCCTGCTGACGACCCCACGACGCCTGCTGACGACCCCACGACGCTTGCTGACGACCCAACGACGCTTGCTGACGCCCCACGACGCCTGCTGACGACCCACGACGCCTGCTGACGACCCCACGACGCCTGCTGACGACCCACGACGCCTGCTGACGACCCCACGACGCCTGCTGACGACCCACGACGCCTGCTGACGACCCCACGACGCCTGCTGACGACCCCACGACGCCTGCTGACGACCCACGACGCCTGCTGACGACCCACGACGCCTCTGACGACCCACGACCCCTGCTGACGACCCACGACGCCTGCTGACGACCCACGACCCCTGCTGACGACCCACGACCCCTGCTGACGACCCACGACCCCTGCTGACGACCCACGACCCCTGCTGACGACCCACGACGCCTGCTGACGACCCACGACCCCTGCTGACGACCCACGATCCCTGCTGACGACCCACGACCCCTGCTGATGACCCACGACCCCTGCTGACGACCCACGACCCCTGCTGACGACCCACGACGCCTGCTGACGACCCACGACCCCTGCTGACGACCCACGACGCCTGCTGACGACCCACGACGCCTGCTGACGACCCACGACCCCTGCTGACGACCCACGACGCCTGCTGACGACCCACGACGCCTGCTGACGACCCACGACCCCTGCTGACGACCCACGACCCCTGCTGACGACCCACGACGCCTGCTGACGACCCACGACGCCTGCTGACGACCCACGACCCCTGCTGACGACCCACGACGCCTGCTGACGACCCACGACGCCTGCTGACGACCCACGACCCCTGCTGACGACGCCAGTGTGATGATGTTTTAAGAATATCTGTTAAACCATGTTTCTTTTTCTCATAATTCTCTATTTCTACTTTCTCCTTCTTCCTCTCTCCCTCTCTGTCTCTCTCTGTCTCTCTCTGTCTCTCTCTCTCTCTCTCTCTCTCTCTCTCTCTCTCTCCCCCTCCCCCTCTCTCTCTCTCTCTCTCTCTCTCTCTGGTTTGGTGACAAGTACTACTTAGATTAATCTCATTGAATCTTATAATGACTCAATTGTTTCTTGATATCATGAGCCTTGAATCACCTTCATCTAGATGTAACGACTGAATCGTAGACTCATTTACGTATCCAATATAACTTTATTATATATAGACACAGTAATTTTAAGAACGTCTAATATGAAGTGGTTTTACTGCATTAGAAGCGTACGAACCTAGACGGAACAGCCCTATTGACGCAAATGATCGTTAACGAGAAGGTCCGTCTGTAATTATACCGCATTTAGCTAACCCCAGAAGCACCGGGATTTTGACGCTCTTTTGGCGAGAGAGAGAGAGAGAGAGAGAGAGAGAGAGACAGAGAGAGAGAGAGAGACAGAGAGAGAGAGAGAGAGAGAGAGAGAGAGAGAGAGAGAGAGAGAGACAGAGACAGAGACAGAGAGAGAGAGAGAGAGAGAGAGAGAGAGAGAGAGAGAGAGAGAGAGAGAGAGAGACAGAGAGAGAGAGAGAGAGAGAGAGAGAGAGAGAGAGAGAGAGAGAGAGAGAGAGAGAGAGAGACAGAGACAGAGACAGAGAGAGAGAGAGAGAGAGAGAGAGTGAGAGAGAGAGATGTGTGTCGTAGCGTCGTGTGGTGCCAAGGAAGGAAGTGAAGGTCATCTCTGAATTATTTCCTGTCTTGCAAAAGGTCATTTGAAAGTTGATACGAAGAGGGGGGATAGAAAAGAGGGGGGAGAGGGGAGGGGGGGTGGTGTTAAAGGGGCAGAAGAAAGGGGGAGATGGGTAAGGGGGATAATTGGCTCAAGGGTGCGGAATATAATTCTTGATTACCTATTTTGTTGAAATTTATCCAGTACCAGAATTATCGGATAGTTTAGATAATATTAGATAATAATATATTTGTATTAGTTTCCCCTACAAGAGCATTATATACCCCGTTCTCTCCACCAGTCCGTCATATTTTGTACCCTATGCTCCCCCCAACGCTCAAAATAAGGGGTACTAAAAGTAGCGACTCACATATATGCACGTTTTCTATACTTAGGGTGATTAGGTTAGGTGGGAGGCTTGGGCTCGTGTGTTTTAGTACACCATTATGTCGTGAATTAAAGAAAACGGGCTGGGTATACGTTGATACCTAATGGTACTTTGTATTGAATATTGATGTATTGGGAGGGAGGGAGGTATTGAACGGTGAGGGAGAGAGTGAGGAAGGGAGAGAGGAGTGAGGGAGAGGAGTGAGGGAGAGGAGTGAGGGAGGGAGGGACGTTTAGAGGGTGAGGGAGAGACGGAGGGAGAGTTTGGAGGAAGATAGACTCAGTGGACATTTCTAGGTCAGGTGTAGCATCGATTATCTCAAATCTATTGTGTGTGTACTCATCTAGTTGTGCTTGCGGGGGTTGAGCTCTGGCTCTTTGGTCCCGCCTCTCAACTGTCAATCAACAGGTGTACAGGTTCCTGAGCCTATTGGGCTCTATCATATCTACACTTGAAACTGTGTATGGAGTCAGCCTCCACCACATCACTGCCTAGTGCATTCCACCTGTTAACTACTCTGACACTGAAAAAGTTCTTTCTAACGTATCTGTGGGTCATGTGAGTACTCAGTTTCCACCTGTGTCCCCTTGTTCACGTCCCACCAGTGTTGAATAGTTTATCCTTATCTACACTGTCAATTCCTCTGAGAATTTTGTAGGTGATCATGTCTCCCCTTACTCTTCTGTCTTCCAGTGTCGTAAGGTGCATTTCCCGCAGCCTTTCCTCGTAACTCATGCCTCTTAGTTCTGGGACTAACCTAGTGGCATACCTCTGAACTTTTTCCAGCTTCGTCTTGTGCTTGACAAGGTACGGGCTCCATGCTGGGGCCGCATACTCCAGGATTGGTCTTACATATGTGGTATTCAAGGTGTCGTGTGTGTGTGTGAGTGTGTGTGTTTGCATATGTGGAAGCGTGTTTGTGGCCAGTCAGCTATGCTCGCGATGGTTGAGCTTTAGCTCTTGTTATAATACACACAACTGCTAGGGGCCATAGTCTCCGTGGTGTAGTGGTAAGACACTCGCCTGGCGTTCCGCGAGCGCTATGTCATGGGTTCGTATCCTGGCCGGGGAGGATTTACTGGGCACAAATCCTTAACTGTAGCCTCTGTTTAACGCAACAGTAAAATGTGTACATGGTTGTAACAACGATTCTTCGCGGCGGGGATCGTATTCCAGGGACCATAGGATTAAGGACTTGCCCGAAACGCTACGCGTACTAGTGGCTCTACAAGAATGTAACAACTCTTGTATATATCTAAAAAAAAAAATAGTTCCCTCACACCTGCTGTTGGGCTAACTTAGGTAATTACTCCACTTTGACTCAATAACCAAAAATAAACTTTACACTATATGCTGAATGCGCTGTTATTAATATTCCAGTAATTAATTTCTGTATTCAAGGGATGTTTTCATTGCCAGTTACTGATTCCTAATGTGAGTATCCATGAGTATCTTACATAGAGTGATCATATCCCCTCGTAAATCATACCGTTTTTCCATCATCTTTTACAGTATAGGATTCATATCCCAACTCGTCCTGCTAATAGCACGTCGCATTTTGACGTACACTCCAACTAAGTTAAAAAAAATCGTCGTACTAAAAAATGGAAGTGGCTGGCGAAATTGACACACTGTCTCGTTTTCTGTTTTAGGTCCTCTGGTAGGTTAGGATGCGGGCACTTAAGTACGTCAATTTCTTGACGTTGGGGAGCCTTAGGAGGACAGGGTACATATCCAAAGGGACCCAGGTTCAGCTAGGCACAATTCCTTTCACTGATGCCTCTGTTCACCTTGTAGTAAATATGAACCCGGGAGTTAGGCAACTGTTGTGGGTTGTATTCTGGGAAGGGTCAATAGTGCGACCTTTGGGGGATTACCTCGATACAATACTGAAGTATAAATATACACAGGCTTCCTGTCTCCAAAAGTTCCAGTTTTCTAAATAAAGTAGTTTATCCTAAACATATGTTAAACGCGTTTTCTTTTAATGCAGTTTTAGAAACTTTTGGGGTAACTTCAATAATTTGTTGTTTACCAAACGTTTTTTTTAATTTCCTTTTAAATCTCACCATATATATATATATATATATATATATACAAAAAACGAAATTTCAGTAATTAGTCTTATTCTCATAATAACATTTCTTAAAGTCATGACTTAGCTCCTGGGCCAGCCTGTCCTGCTGAAATTTATATCACCAGTGAAGTTAAAGTCTTTGCTGTGGCCTCAAATTTAATATATATAATTTTTCTTATTTAATTTTTGAAATATTTATATTCGAAATAAGTTTGTTTGAATTTCAATATTTAGTTTGTATTTTGCTTTATATTTTCTAGCTCAGTAGATATAGGGAACAATGTGTTTGTTATCGGTTATTTCTGTTAATGTCTTGTGTGTGTGTGTAATTACCTAAGTGTAGTTACAGGATGAGAGCTACGCTCGTGGTGTCCCGTCTTCCCAGCACTCTTTGTCATATAACGCTTTGAAACTACTGACGGTCTTGGCCTCCACCACCTTCTCCCCTAACTTGTTCCAACCGTCTACCACTCTGTTCTCTCTCTCTCTCTCTCTCTCTCTCTCTCTCTCTCTCTCTCTCTCTCTCTCTCTCTCTCTCTCTCTCTCTCTCTCTCTCTCTCTCTCTTCTCTCTCTCTCTCTCTCTCTCTTCTCTCTCTCTCTCTCTCTCTCTCTCTCTCTCTCTCTCTCTCTCTCTTTCTCTCTCTCTCCCTGTATTTATGAGATGGTATTCAATCTAAGAAACACATCTGTGTGATCAACACTACCCCTCCCCCACCCTACTCCTGCTCACAAACACACAAACACACACACACACACACACAAATTTGAGAAAGTGTGTGAAAAAAAGAAAGAAGGGACAGAAGAAAGTGAGCCTCAAAGCGATGTACACAAACATAGATGGAATTACAAATAAAGCAAATGAGCTTGGAGAACTGGTACTTGAGGAAAACCCAGACATAATAGCCCTCACAGAAACAAAGATCACGAAAACGATAACAAATGCAGTGTTCCCACAGGACTATTATGTTATGAGGAAAGAGAGGGAAGGAAGAGGTGGGGGTGGTGTAGCTCTGCTGGTAAGAAAAGGCTGGGATTTTGAGGAGATGGATATTCAGGGCTGTGAAGGTTTTAGTGACTACATAGCAGGTACTGTAACAAATGGAGGGAAAAAAATTATAGTCGCAGTCATATATAATCCACCACCAAATGACAGAAGACCTAGACAGGAATATGATAGAAACAACATGGCCACCATTAACATAATAGAAAGAGCAGCTTCTGTTGCTAGCAGGAATGGATCTGGACTACTAATTATGGGAGACTTCAACCATGGGAAGATAGATTGGAAGAACAGAGACCCGCATGGAGGACCAGAAACATGGAGAGCTAAGCTGCTGGACGTGGCAACAAGAAACTTTCTAAGCCAGCACACCAAAGAACCAACAAGAATGAGAGGAGAAGATGAACCAGCAATGCTTGATTTGATATTTACCCTAAATGAATGGGATATAAGGGAAGTTAAGATGGAAGCGCCCTTGGGAATGAGTGATCACAGTGTATTGAACTTTGAGTACCTGGTAGAGCTAGGACTTATCTCCCCCCAAAAAGAACTAGGAATCAAAAGGCTGGCATACCGAAAGGGGAATTATGAACAGATGAGAAGTTTCCTAAGTGAAATACCTTGGGACACAGACCTCAGAGACAAGTCTGTACAGGGTATGATGGACTATGTTACCCAAAAGTGTCAGGAGGCAGTAAACAGGTTCGTCCCGGCCCAAAGGGAAAAATCCGAGAAGCAACAGAAGAATCCATGGTATAATAGGGCATGTATGGAAGCGAAGAAACTGAACAAAAAGGCGTGGAGGAACTTCCGGAATAACAGAACACCAGAAAGCAGAGAGAGATACCAGAGAACCAGGAATGAGTACGTCAGGGTGAGAAGAGAAGCAGAGAAAAATTTTGAAAATGATATAGCAAACAAAGCCAAGACCGAACCAAAGCTACTCCACAGTCACATCAGAAGGAAAACAACAGTGAAAGAACAGGTATTGAAACTTAGAACAGGCGAGGACAGGTATACAGAGAATGACAGAGAGGTGTGTGAGGAACTCAACAAGAGGTTCCAGGAGGTCTTCACAATAGAACAGGGTGAGGTCACTGTGCTAGGAGAAAGGGAGGTAAACCAGGCGGCCTTGGAGGAGTTCGAAACTACGAGAGAGGAGGTCAAGAGACACCTGCTGGATCTGGATGTTAGAAAGGCTGTTGGTCCAGATGGGATCTCACCATGGGTACTGAAAGAGTGTGCAGAGGCACTTTGCCTGCCCCTCTCCATAGTGTATAGTAAGTCACTAGAGACGGGAGACCTACCAGAAATATGGAAGACGGCGAATGTGGTCCCAATATACAAAAAGGGCGACAGACAAGAGGCACTGAACTACAGGCCAGTGTCCTTGACTTGTATACCATGCAAGTTGATGGAGAAGATCGTGGGAAAAAACCTGGTAACACATCTGGAGAGAAGGGACTTCGTGACAAATCGCCAACATGGATTCAGGGAGGGTAAATCTTGCCTTACAGGCTTGATAGAATTCTACGATCAGGTGACACAGATTAAGCAAGAAAGAGAGGGCTGGGCGGACTGCATTTTCTTGGATTGTCGGAAAGCCTTTGACACAGTACCGCATAAGAGGCTGGTACATAAGCTGGAGAGACAGGCAGGTGTAGCTGGTAAGGTGCTCCAGTGGATAAGGGAGTATCTAAGCAATAGGAAGCAGAGAGTTACGGTGAGG
Organism: Procambarus clarkii; assembly: GCF_040958095.1. NCBI lineage: Eukaryota > Metazoa > Arthropoda > Malacostraca > Decapoda > Cambaridae > Procambarus > Procambarus clarkii. The sequence goes on from NC_091167.1 coordinate 19,800,989, forward strand.
GGTGAGACCTCCGATTGGCGTGAAGTCACCAGTGGAGTCCCACAGGGCTCTGTACTCGGTCCTATCTTGTTTCTGATATATGTAAATGATCTCCCGGAGGGTATCGATTCATTTCTCTCAATGTTTGCGGACGATGCTAAAATTATGAGAAGGACTAAAACAGAAGAGGACTGTTTGAGGCTTCAAGAAGACCTAGACAAGCTGAAGGAATGGTCGAACAAATGGTTGTTAGAGTTTAACCCAACCAAATGTAATGTAATGAAGATAGGTGTAGGGAGCAGGAGGCCAGATACAAGGTATCATCTGGGAGAGGAAATTCTTCAGGAGTCAGAGAAGGAAAAAGACTTGGGGGTTGATATCACGCCAGACCTGTCTCCTGCAGCACATATCAAGCGGATAACATCAGCGGCATATGCCAGGCTGGCCAACATACGAACGGCATTCAGAAACTTGTGTAAAGAATCATTCAGAACTTTGTATACCACATATGTCAGGCCAATCCTGGAGTATGCAGCCCCAGCATGGAGTCCATATCTAGTCAAGGATAAGACTAAACTGGAAAAGGTTCAAAGGTTTGCCACCAGAC
>NC_091167.1:19806574-19814074 GCF_040958095.1 Procambarus clarkii
TGATATCTGTAAACATACACTTGATATCTGTAAACATACACTCGCTATCTGTAAACATACACTTGACATCTGTAAACATACACTTGGTATCTGTAAACATACACTTGATATCTGTAAACATACACTTGATATCTGTAAACATACACTTGATATCTGTAAACATACACTTGACATCTGTAAACATACACTTGGTATCTGTAAACATACACTTGATATCTGTAAACATACACTTGATATCTGTAAACATACACTTGATATCTGTAAACATACACTTGATATCTGTAAACATACACTTGATATCTGTAAACATACACTTGATATCTGTAAACATACACTCGCTATCTGTAAACATACACTCGATATCTGTAAACATACACTTGATATCTGTAAACATACACTCGCTATCTGTAAACATACACTTGATATCTGTAAACATACACTTGATATCTGTAAACATACACTCGCTATCTGTAAACATACACTTGATATCTGTAAACATACACTCGCTATCTGTAAACATACACTTGATATCTGTAAACATACACTTGATATCTGTAAACATACACTTGATATCTGTAAACAAAGACTCGCTATCTGTAAACACATCTTACATTCCCAGCTATCCACTCCTAGCCTCCTGCTCCCCCAGCTGATGCTACACCGGATTTCATCACTCCATGGATTATTACACAGGATCTGAATGATATTCTGGAAGGAATTAGCTGCAGGATAATAGATTATGATACATTTTAATGTCCAAAGTCATTGGTATTGTTCTGTGTGTGTGTGTGTGTGTGTGTGTGTGTGTGTGTGTGTGTGTGTGTGTGTGTGTGTGTGTGTGTGTGTGTGTGTGTGTATGTGTGTGTGTGTGTGTATGTGTGTGTGTGTGTGCTAGGTTGGCCAACATAAGAACTGCGTTTAGAAACTTGAGAATTTGGAATCATTAGGAATCATTCAGAACTTGGAATACCACATACGTTAGACCAATACTGGAATGTGTGGCTCTAGCCTAGAAAATATGCTTAATCAAACACAAGGCGAAGTTAGAGAAAATTCAGAGATAAGCCATCAGACTAGTCCTCGATCCGACAGATATGAGTTATGAGGAAATATTTTTTTTAAATCAAATCTCACGTCTCTGGAAGAGAGCAGAGTTAGGAGAGACATGATTACCACCTTAAAAATTCTCAGAATAATTGATATGGTAAACAAATGAACTATTTTGAACGGGTGGTACACGAACAACGGGACAAAGGTGGAAAGGTGACCCAAAGGAGCCACAGAGACATAGAAAATTTTTTTTTTTTTAGTGTCAGAGTAATTAACAAATGTAGATATGATAGAGCCCAATAGGCTCAGGAACCTGTACACCTGTTGATTGATAGTTGAGAGGCGGGACCAAAGAGCCAGAGCTCAACCCCCGCAAACACAACTAGGTGAATACACACACACACACACACACACACACACACACACACACACACACACACACACACGAAACAAATCTTGATAAACGATGGTAATTAGTCAGGATTTGTTGAATGACTGTACAACCAGCTCTGCGCCTCTCCTGCCTAACAAGCTGAAACCTAACATAACCTTTTTCCTTGAAATTTTTGATCTAGTGATTTTTAATCTTCAAGTCGCTAACACATGTTCAAAATCCTCTTAATTGTTAGAAGCAATAATATATATATATATATATATATATATATATATATATATATATATATATATATATATATATATATATGCATTAAACACACATGTGTGGTGAAAGAGAGATGAAAAAAACATGAAATAAAAAATAAAAATAATAATTGGTAACTGGAGACCGCGGAAGAGTTGCCAGTGAATGTTTTTTCTTGTTTCATTTTTCTCGTCTCATTCTTAAGCTGAGAAGGAGGAGGAGGAGAAATGGAGAAGCTAGGAGAAAGGCTAGGAGAAAGGCTAGGAAATGCTAGGAGGTGGAGACGGGATATCAGAAAAAAAACAGCTTGGAGGAGACGAGCCGGGTTCGAATCCTGCTAGCTGCTATGCATGTATAACATGTATGCATGTATTATATACCAGCATACACGAGCATACATACACCCATTCATATTCCAGCATACACCGTTCATGTTTCAACAGTGTAATAGTCATATTCCATCATATTAACAAACGCATTCAAGCATACGTCTAGACATATTTCAGCATACTTCAAGCATACTACCAGCCATCATACTCAATCTGACACCATATACAACCTCTGCTAAGCCCCTCATACCCCTAGCATACATTGTTTATATCATACACCAGATATGCTCCATCATACTCAATCATACACCAGATATGCTCCATCATACTCAATCATACACAATAGGAATTAGGTCAGTAACAGGTGTAGAAGACAGGGGGTTTCCACATGTGTTGCCTAATTACAGGTGTGTGTTGTGGTGGGGTTATAGCTGTTCAGTGTGATGAACAGGTGTGGCATGGTGGCAGGGGTGGCATGTGTGTGACAGGAGAACTGTCATGTGTGACACTACATCAACAGATACAGCTTCAACAGATACAGCTTCAACAGATACAGCTTCAACAGATACAGCTTCAACAGATACAGCTTCAACAGAAACCTCAGCATCTTCCCTCAATAAATAAACATCTTAGTTTCAGCCAGAGTTTCTGACCCTGGACCTTTAGGCTATATGGCCACTTAAAGGTACCCTAGAAGGAGTAATATGCCCACTTAAAGGTACCCTAGAAGGATTAATATGCCCACTTAAAGGTACCCTAGAAGGATTAATATGCCCACTTAAAGGTACCCTAGAAGGATTAATATGCCCACTTAAAGGTACCCTAGAAGGATTAATATGCCCACTTAAAGGTACCCTAGAAGGAGTAATATGCCCACTTAAAGGTACCCTAGAAGGAGTAATATGCCCACTTAAAGGTACCCTAGAAGGATTAATATGCCCACTTAAAGGTACCCTAGAAGGAGTAATATGCCCACTTAAAGGTACCCTAGAAGGTGTAATATGCCCATTTCAAGAAAATATTCTGGGCTCTTTACTTCAGGAAAGAGATTTTTGCAAATTTTATGATGCTGCTTAACTGACTTTAAAGCCTAAGATAAGCTTATCTCAAGTTTTGCTAATATATATATATATCAGAAAGTAAATATGTATCTTACACATCACATGTAATTTATATTACATATGAGAGAGAGAGAGAGAGAGAGAGAGAGAGAGAGAGAGAGAGAGAGAGAGAGAGAGAGAGAGAGAGAGAGAGAGAGAGAGAGAGAGAGAGAGAGACTAAGTTATGATAAGTTATGAAAATATCTTAGCTCCTTGGCCTCATATCCCAGCTCCTTGTCCTCATATCCCAACTCCTTGTCCTCATATCCCAGCTCATTGTCCTCATATCCCAGCTCCTTGTCCTCATATCCCAACTCCTTGTCCTCATATCCCAGCTCATCGTCCTCATATCCCAGCCCTTAAGTGCTCTATACTCATGCTCCCTCATCTCTCTCTCTCTCCCTCCTCATAGCTACCCAAATATATACACACCATATGTTTTAAATGTTTATAGAATCTCTTCTACATGCGACTGAGAAATGCACAAGAATCACAGAAATATTATACACGAACACAAACCTGATCAAATCTATTATTTCTAACTGACTCAGTAACTCAAAATGTACGTAACAGATAGATACTGGAAAGGCGAAAAATATATAAGTAAGAAAACCGTGATAAACGAGATAAAAAGCGGAGTAAATGAGAAGGAAAGAGGAGAAATGGAGGAAGAGAAGAGAGAGAATTGAGTCTCCCATCGAACATGGAGCCAGAGAGACAAGTTTTAATGATGTCTCGTTTTCTATGTGGAAGAAAATGGACCCTCGGTGAATGGGACGAACACTTAATGGGTGACTGCAGGAAAGCTCTTCATTTTTTTTTGGGGCGCAATTCTGGAATACTGGAGGAACTGACCCCCCCTATTCTCTCCCCACCATTCCCCTGAAGAACGACCTTACTAGATGAGGTGAAAAACAGTTGGTTCCAATATACTCCAATCCCTTTTCCAGTTGGGATTGGATGACGAGGTGTTCCAGAGGCAATGGGTCCCATTGTGTATTCCAGGAAGCAGTTTATCAATTAAATTAGCGAATTATACATCACAAACTGTTCCAGAACGAAGGTGATAACAATGGAAAAGTGGATAATAAGCCATTCCAGTAGCTGTGGCGACCTGTCCCGGGAAAGGTGAAGGGTTTGTCTTACTGTTCCACCTTGTAATGGGAAAGTAGATAGTTGTTCTACTGAAACTTATCTAACACCTTCGTCCTTTCCTGTTCTACTATTTCCACTCTCTTCACTCTGAAAACCATTCCCCCCTCTCCTTCCCACCCATTCCTCGGCCTTCCTCCCCCCCCCCCTCTCTCCCGTTCCTTTCCACATCTTTTCCAGGTTCCTTTGTACGCTGTTCCTTCCGCTCTATTTAACCCGCAGCTCATTTTCTTTATTTTCATATGACAAAAGCCACAACTTAAGGTTTTTGAAAAAAGAAAATGTATAATGGTAATTCTCTGTCTCTCTCTCTCTCTCTCTCTCTCTCTCTCTCTCTCTGAGTGAGTGAGAACTCACTCACGGCCATGAGTTAAAATATTCAGCTTCACTAAATGTCATCGGGTGAATAGGGTGTATTGGACGGGGGGGGGGGGGGGGGGGGGGGATAGGGGAGGGGGGGTAGGGGGAGGGGAACAGGGGGGAGAGGGGGGGGGGAGGGAAGGGTGATAGGAATGGCGGAAAAGAGGCATGATAGAATGGGTACAGGATTTCTCCTTTTGTATGTATGTAAGTATGTATGTATGTATGTATGTAATGTATGTATGTATGTATGTGTGTACGTTCGCGTATATACATACCAAAGATATATATATATATATATATATATATATATATATATATATATATATATATATATATATATTCCAGAAAAAACAAATACCTTTGGAGTCAGTTGACTAAACATTTAGAAAGGCAGGACCCAAGAGCTGGAAGTTCGAGCCTACAGCACAAATAGGTGAGCCCAACAGGTGAGCGGACCCACAGGTGATGGAGGTTAATTAATCCTAATGAATGACGTGTTGATGAAGGAAATGAAAGCATCACTACACGTCTTTCAAGAAAGCTCAAGAAAATTGATGGCGGAATTTTAAGTAAACAAGAGGGTTAGGAGCGTTATATTAAGGAGCAATTTTAGGTTCAAGACTTTTTCCTTAAGAAAAGGCTTCATTCGGGGTCGGGGTTCGATTCCCCTATGCTCCAAGTGGTTAGACATCGTTTCTTCTCTCCTTGTCCTCATATCCCAGCTCCTTGTCCTCATATCTCAGCTTCTTGTCCTCATATCTCAGCTCCTTGTCCTCATATCTCAGCTCCTGGTCCTCATATCTCAGCTTCTTGTCCTCATATCCCAGCTCCTTGTCCTCATATCTCAGCTCCTGGTCCTCATATCTCAGCTTCTTGTCCTCATATCTCAGCTCCTGGTCCTCATATCTCAGCTTCTTGTCCTCATATCTCAGCTCCTTGTCCTCATATCTCAGCTCCTGGTCCTCATATCTCAGCTTCTTGTCCTCATATCCCAGCTCCTTGTCCTCATATCTCAGCTCCTTGTCCTCATATCCCAGCTCTTTGTTCTCATATCCCAGCTCCTTGTCCTCATATCCCAGCTCCTTGTCCTCATATCTCAGCTTCTTGTCCTCATACCCCAGCCCCTTGTCCTCATACCCCAGCTCCTTGTCCTCATATCTCAGCTTCTTGTCCTCATATCTCAGCTTCTTTTCCTCATATCCCAGCTCCTTGTCCTCATATCCCAGCTCCTTGTCCTCATATCCCAGCTCCTTGTCCTCATATCCCAGATCCTTGCCCTCATATCCCAGCTCCTTGTCCTCATATCCCAGCTCCTCGTCCTCATATCCCATATCCTTGTCCTCATATCCCAGATCCTTGTCCTCATATCCCAGCTCCTTGTCCTCATATCCCAGCTCTTTGTCCTCATATCCCACCTCCTTGTCCTCATATCCCAGCTCCTTGTCCTCATATCCCAGCTACTTGTCCTCATATCCCAGCTCCTTGTCCTCATACCCCGGCTCCTTGTCCTCTTATCCCAGCTCTTTGTCCTCATATCCCAGCTCCTTGTCCTCATATCCCAGCTCCTTGTCTTCATATCCCAGCTCCTGGTCCTCATATCCCAGCTCCTTGTCCTCATATTCCAGCTCCTTGTCTTCATATCCCAGCTCCTGGTCCTCATATCCCAGCTCCTTGTCCTCATATCCCAGCTCCTTGTCCTCATATTCCAGCTCCTTGTCCTCATATCCCAGCTCCTTGTCCTCATATCCCAGCTCCTTGTCCTCATATCCCAGCTCCTTGTCCTCATATCCCAGCTCCTTGTCCTCATATCCCAGCTCCGTGTCCTCATATCCCAGCTCCTTGTCCTCATATCCCAGCTCCTTGTCCTCATATCCCAGCTCCTTGTCCTCATATCCCAGCTCCTTGTCCTCATATCCCAGCTCCTTGTCCTCATATCCCAGCTCCTTGTCCTCATATCCCAGCTCCTTGTCCTCATATCCCAGCCCCTTGTCCTCATATTCCAGCTCCTTGTCCTCATATCCCAGCTCCATGTCCTCATATCCCAGCTCCTTGTCCTCATATCCCAGCTCCTTGTCCTCATATCCAAGCTCCTTGTCCTCATATCCAAGCTCCTTGTCCTCATATCCCAGCTCCGTGTCCTCATATCCCAGCTCCTTGTCCTCATATCCCAGCTCCTTGTCCTCATATCCCAGCTCCTTGTCCTCATATCCCAGCTCTTTGTCCTCATATCCCAGCTCCTTGTCTTCATATCCCAGCTCCTGGTCCTCATATCCCAGCTCCTTGTCCTCATATCCCAGCTCCTTGTCCTCATATCCCAGCCCCTTGTCCTTATATTCCAGCTCCTTGTCCTCATATCCCAGCTCCTTGTCCTCATATCCCAGCTCCTTGTCCTCATATCCTAGCTCCATGTCCTCATATCCCAGCTCCTTGTCCTCATATCCCAGCTCCTTGTCCTCTTATCCCAGCTCTTTGTCCTCATATCCCAGCTCCTTGTCTTCATATCCCAGCTCCTTGTCCTCATATCCCAGCTCCTTGTCCTCATATCCCAGCTCCTTGTCCTCATATCCCAGCTCCTGCTCCTCATATCCCAGCTCCTTGTCCTCATATCCCAGCTCCTTGTCCTCATATCCCAGCTCCATGTCCTCATATCCCAGCTCCTTGTCCTCATATCCCAGCTCCTTGTCCTCTTATCCCAGCTCTTTGTCCTCATATCCCAGCTCCTTGTCTTCATATCCCAGCTCCTTGTCCTCATATCCCAGCTCCTTGTCCTCATATCCCAGCTCCTTGTCCTCATATCCCAGCTCCTTGTCCTCATATCCCAGCCCCTTGTCCTCATATTCCAGCTCCTTGTCCTCATATCCCAGCT
>NC_091167.1:19816574-19819074 GCF_040958095.1 Procambarus clarkii
GTGTGTGTGTGTGTGTGTGTGTGTCTGTGTGTGTGTGTGTGTGTGTGTGTGTCTGTGTGTGTGTGTGTGTGTGTGTGTGTGTGTGTGTGTGTGTGTGTGTGTGTGTGTGTGTGTGTGTGTGTGTGTACTCACCTAGTTGTACTCACCTAGTTGTGTTTGCGGGGGTTGAGCTCTGGCTCTTTGGTCCCGCCTCTCAACCGTCAATCAACAGGTGTACAGATTCCTGAGCCTATCGGGCTCTGTCATATCTACACTTGAAACTGTGTATGGAGTCAGCCTCCACCACATCACCCCCTAATGCATTCCATTTGTCAACCACTCTGACACTAAAAAAGTTCTTTCTAATATCTCTGTGGCTCATTTGGGCACTCAGTTTCCACCTGTGTCCCCTTGTGCGTGTTCCCCTTGTGTTAAATAGACTGTCTTTATCTACCCTATCAATTCCCTTCAGAATCTTGAATGTGGTGATCATGTCCCCCTAACTCTTCTGTCTTCCAGCGAAGTGAGGTTTAATTCCCGTAGTCTCTCCTCGTAGCTCATACCTCTCAGCTCGGGTACTAGTCTGGTGGCAAACCTTTGAACCTTTTCCAGTTTAGTCTTATCCTTGACTAGATATGGACTCCATGCTGGGGCTGCATACTCCAGGATTGGCCTGACATATGTGGTATACAAAGTTCTGAATGATTCTTTACACAAGTTTCTGAATGCCGTTCGTATGTTGGCCAGCCTGGCATATGCCGCTGATGTTATCCGCTTGATATGTGCTGCAGGAGACAGGTCTGGCGTGATATCAACCCCCAAGTCTTTTTCCTTCTCTGACTCCTGAAGAATTTCCTCTCCCAGATGATACCTTGTATCTGGCCTCCTGCTCCCTACACCTATCTTCATTACATTACATTTGGTTGGGTTAAACTCTAACAACCATTTGTTCGACCATTCCTTCAGCTTGTCTAGGTCTTCTTGAAGCCTCAAACAGTCCTCTTCTGTTTTAATCCTTCTCATAATTTTAGCATCGTCCGCAAACATTGAGAGAAATGAATCTATACCCTCTGGGAGATCATTTACATATATCAGAAACAAGATAGGACCGAGTACAGAGCCCTGTGGGACTCCACTGGTGACTTCACGCCAATCGGAGGTCTCACCCCTCACCGTAACTCTCTGCTTCCTATTGCTTAGATACTCCCTTATGCACTGGAGCACCTTACCAGCTACACCTGCCTGTCTCTCCAGCTTATGTACCAGCCTCTTATGCGGTACTGTGTCAATGGCTTTCCGACAATCCAAGAAAATGCAGTCCGCCCAGCCCTCTCTTTCTTGCTTAATCTGTGTCACCTGATCGTAGAATTCTATCAAGCCTGTAAGGCAAGATTTACCCTCCCTGAACCCATGTTGGCGATTTGTCACGAAGTCCCTTCTCTCCAGATGTGTTACCAGGTTTTTTCTCACGATCTTCTCCATCACCTTGCATGGTATACAAGTCAAGGATACTGGCCTGTAGTTCAGTGCCTCTTGTCTGTCACCCTTTTTGTATATTGGGACCACATTCGCCGTCTTCCATATCTCTTGTAGGTCTCCCGTCTCCAGTGACCTACTATACACTATGGAGAGTGGCAAGCAAAGTGCCTCTGCACACTCTTTCAGTACCCATGTTGGTCCCGTCTGGACCAACAGCCTTTCTAACATCCAGATCCAGCAGGTGTCTCTTGACCTCCTCTCTCGTAATTTCAAACTCTTCCAAGGCCGCCTGGTTTACCTCCCTTTCTCCTAGCACAGTGACCTCACCTTGTTCTGTTGTGAAGACCTCTTGGAACCTCTTGTTGAGTTCATCACACACCTCTTTGTCATTCTCTGTATACCTGTCCTCGCCTGTTCGAAGTTTCACTACCTGTTCTTTCACTGTTGTTTTCCTTCTGATGTGACTGTGGAGTAGCTTTAGTTCGGTCTTGACTTTGTTTGCTATATCATTTTCATAACTTTTCTCTGCTTCTCTTCTCACCCTGACGTACTCATTCCTGGTTCTCTGGTATCTCTCTCTGCTTTCTGGTGTTCTGTTATTCCGGAAGTTCCTCCACGCCCTTTTGTTCAGTTTCTTTGCTTCCATACATGCCCTATTATACCATGGATTCTTCTGTTGCTTCTCGGATTTTTCCTTTTGGGCCGGGATGTATCTGCTTACTGCCTCCTGACACTTTTGGGTAACATAGTCCATCATACCTTGTACAGACTTAGCTCTGAGGTCTGTGTCCCAAGGTATTTCCCTTAGGAAACTTCTCATCTCCTCATAATTTCCCTTTCGGTATGCCAGCCTTTTGATTCCTAGTCCTTTTTCGGGGGGATAATTCCGAGCTCTACCAGGTACTCAAAGTTCAATACACTGTGATCACTCATTCCCAATGGTGCATCCATCTTAACTTTCCTTATATCCGACTCATTTAGGGTAAATATCAGATCAAGCATTGCTGGTTCATCTTCTCCTCTCATTCTTGTTGGTTCTTTG
>NC_091167.1:19824074-19837891 GCF_040958095.1 Procambarus clarkii
GGATAGGTAACTTAAGTTAGGATAGGTAACTTAAGTTAAGATAGGTAACTTAGGTTAGGATAGGTAACTTTGGTTAGGATAGGTTACTTTGGTTAGGATAGGTTCCTTTCTTAGGATAGGTAACTTTAGTTAGGATAGGTAACTTTGGTTAGGATAGGTAACTTAGATTAGGATAGGTAGCTTTGGTTAGGATAGGTGACTTAAGTCAGGATAGGTAACTTAAGTTAGGATAGGTAACTTAAGATAGGTAACTTAGGTTAGGATAGGTAACTTTGGTTAGGATAGGTTACTTTGGTTAGAATAGGTAACTTTGGTTAGGATAGGCACCTTAGGTTAGGATAGGTGACTTAAGTTAGGATAGATAACTTAAGTAAGGATAAGTAACTTAAGTTAAGATAGGTAACTTAAGTTAAGATAGGTAACTTAGGTTAGAATAGGTAACTTTGATTTGGATAGGTAAATAGGTCAGGTTTGGTCATATTTCTAAGTTTTAAATCAAATTAAAACAAACTCATATAATAATATAAAATATATATAATAATATAATATAATGGAAACCTTTATCATTCCATAGCAAAAAAGTTTGAAAAAATATATAATTTCAGGAAACTTCGGGTTATATATATATATATATATATATATATATATATATATATATATATATATATATATATGTCGTACCTAGTAGCCAGAACTCACTTTTCAGCCTACTATTCAAGGCCCAATTTGCCTAATAAGCCAAGTTTTCCTGAATTAATATATTTACTATAATTTTTTTCTTATGAAATGATAAAGCAACCCTTTTCTCTATGTATGAGGTCAATTTTTTTTATTGGAGTTAAAGTTAACGTAGATATATGACCGAACCTAACCAACCCTACCTAACCTAACCTAACCTATATTTATAGGTAAGGTTAGGTTAGGTAGCCAAAAAAAGCTAGGTTAGGTTAGGTTAGGTAGGTTAGGTAGACGAAAAAACATTAATTCATGAAAACTTGGCTTATTAGGCAAATCGGGCCTTGAATAGTAGGCTGAGAAGTGCGTTCTGGCTATTAGGTACGACATATATATATATATATATATATATATATATATATATATATATATATATATATATGTCGTACCTAGTAGCCAGAACTCACTTCTCAGCCTACTATTCAAGGCCCGATTTGCCTAATAAGCCAAGTTTTCCTGAATTAATATATTTACTATAATTTTTTTCTTATGAAATGATAAAGCTACCCTTTTCTCTATGTATGAGGTCAATTTTTTTTTATTGGAGTTAAAATTAACGTAGATATATGACCGAACCTAACCAACCCTACCTAACCTAACCTAACCTATATTTATAGGTAAGGTTAGGTTAGGTAGCCCAAAAAAGCTAGGTTAGGTTAGGTTAGGTAGGTTAGGTAGACGAAAAAACATTAATTCATGAAAACTTGGCTTATTAGGCAAATCGGGCCTTGAATAGTAGGCTGAGAAGTGCGTTCTGGCTATTAGGTACGACATATATATATATATATATATATATATATATATATATATATGTCGTACCTAGTAGCCAGAACTCACTTCTCAGACTACTATTCAAGGCCCGATTTGCCTAATAAGCCAAGTTTTCCTGAATTAATTTATTTACAATAATTTTTTTCTTATGAAATGATAAAGCTACCCTTTTCACTATGTATGAGGTCAATTTTTTTTTATTGGAGTTAAAATTAACGTAGATATATGACCGAACCTAACCAACCCTACCTAACCTAACCTAACCTATATTTATAGGTAACGTTAGGTTAGGTAGCCCAAAAAAGCTAGGTTAGGTTAGGTTAGGTAGGTTAGGTAGACGAAAAAACATTAATTCATGAAAACTTGGCTTATTAGGCAAATCGGGCCTTGCATAGTAGGCTGAGAAGTGAGTTCTGGCTACTAGGTACGACATATATATATATATATATATATATATATATATATATATATATATATATATATATATATATATATGTGAGAGAGTAGTTAGGAAACAGCGTCATCGTAATTGTAACCAGACACAAGGTCAAAACTCTTTAAATTACCTTCAGAATCATTACGAGTTTGGTCTGGCAAGAGCAACGAGAGGGCGGGACACCCTAGAGAGCGAGAGAGAGAGCGAGAGAGAGAGCAAGAGAGAGAGAGGCAACACAGCCTGACGGCAGAGAAGGTGTACCAACTCAGTTGCTCTCAGCTCTTGCTTGCAACACCACCATTGCGTTAGCTCTCACTCTCACCAACGCAAGAGAGAAAGAGAGAGCGGCGAGGCGGCGCCGCCTTCCAAACCCCATAAAACCACCCTAATTACCTTCGTATAGTGCCAAACCACCTCGACACCTTAACACCCTCTGGCCCGTCTCCTCCTCCTCCTATACCGGCTGCCCAGATTCTCAGTAGTTCCCGCCTAAACCGGTGTTGTGACGCCCTCAGGCACATCCACACACAACGGAACCAAACACTGAAAGTGTGACTGTGTATAGGGGAGCCAAGCGCTTGTGTCAGGCGGGCTGTGTGCGGGAGATTCAACAGGTGTCGTCGTGGCATCGTTCTCCTGTTGCTAGGCCTGCACAGGAGTCCCTCCTGTTTACAACGGTGATTCACTAGGACCCAACACCCCTGTAACTGCTCCTGTAACTGCTCCATCAATCACAGCAACAATAGGGAAGAAGGATAACAAGAAACCACCTCTGAAAACAATGGGTGAGTTATCCCATCTTGGAAAACATATATAAATTCGAATCCCTAATTAACCCTGTAACTAAGATCTTTTATAAACATAATATCTGTAATTACTTATATGTGTTTGTTCATGGTTAGAGGCCAGTTTCATGGGGCTAGCCTCCCCCCAACTTTGCACGGAGACTGCTCTGGGGTAAGGGACAAACATAGGCGCGTCAGGGTGGGTCTATTTATCTACTGAAGTTTGAAGAGAGGGGGGAAGGAGAGAGGGAAGTAAAAGAGGAAGAGACATGGGAAGTGGAGAAGGAGAAGAGGGCAGATAGGATGAGAGAGGGGGATAATAAAAGGCAGATTAGTGATTGGAGAATGGGAGAGAGAGAGGGGGGGAGGGAGACCCGGACACCACCGGTTACCTTATCTAGCAATTATATGAATCGGTGGGTCTATAATTACATAATTTAGCTGATCTCTTATTAAATATATCAGTTCCTCTATAATTATACAACCAACTGTTCTATAATTATACAAACCAGTTGGTATATAATTATACAACCAACTGTTCTATAATTATACAAACCAGTTGGTTTATAATTATACAAACCAACTGTTCTATAATTATACAAACCAACTTTTCTATAATTAAACAAACCAGTTAGTCTATAATTCAAACAATTAGTATAATTCCCTCTCTCCTGAGGTCATCTCCTGGTGACGGAAAATAATCGATAGATATTTACAATTTATTGAACACTGAAAATAGATTGAAGATTAATAGATCATATGATAATAGATCAAGGAATTACAAATCGTGGATAATAGATCGGAATAAACTATATAAAGGGATAATATATTGGGATTAATAGAACAAGCTATAATAGATGTGAGGAAAGATAGATAAAAGGATAATATATTATGTGATAATAGATAAGGCGATGACAGATCAGATAATAGATTAGTGTCTTACGAGGCAGCTGCTATTGGTCCATACGAGGCAGCTGCTATTGGTCCATACGAGGCAGCTGCTATTGGTCCATACGAGGCAGCTCCTATTGGTCCATACGAGGCAGCTGCTATTGGTCCATACGAGGCAGTTGCTATTGGTCCATACGAGGCAGCTCCTATTGGTCCATACGAGGCAGCTGCTATTGGTCCATACGAGGCAGCTGCTATTGGTCCATACGAGGCAGCTGCTATTGGTCCATACGAGGCAGCTGCTATTGACCCATACGAGGCAGCTGCTATTGGTCCATACGAGGCAGCTGCTATTGACCCATACGAGGCAGCTCCTATTGGTCCATACGAGGCAGCTCCTATTGGTCCATACGAGGCAGCTGCTATTGGTCCATACGAGGCAGCTGCTATTGGTCCATACGAGGCAGCTGCTATTGGTCCATACGAGGCAGCTGCTATTGGTCCATACGAGGCAGCTCCTATTGGTCCATACGAGGCAGCTGCTATTGGTCCATACGAGGCAGCTGCTATTGGTCCATACGAGGCAGCTGCTATTGGTCCATACGAGGCAGCTGCTATTGGCCCATACGAGGCAGCTGCTATTGGTCCATACGAGGCAGCTCCTATTGGTCCATACGAGGCAGCTGCTATTGGTCCATACGAGGCAGCTGCTATTGGTCCATACGAGGCAGCTGCTATTGGTCCATACGAGGCAGCTGCTATTGGTCCATACGAGGCAGCTGCTATTGGTCCATACGAGGCAGTTGCTATTGGTCCATACGAGGCAGCTGCTATTGGTCCATACGAGGCAGCTCCTATTGGTCCATACGAGGCAGCTGCTATTGGTCCATACGAGGCAGCTCCTATTGGTCCATACGAGGCAGCTGCTATTGGTCCATACGAGGCAGCTCCTATTGGTCCATACGAGGCAGCTCCTATTGGTCCATACGAGGCAGCTCCTATTGGTCCATACGAGGCAGCTCCTATTGGACCATACGAGGCAGCTGCTATTGGTCCATACGAGGCAGCTGCTATTGGTACATACGAGGCAGCTCCTATTGGTCCATACGAGGCAGCTGCTATTGGTCCATACGAGGCAGCTGCTATTGATCCATACGAGGCAGCTGCTATTGGTCCATACGAGGCAGCTCCTATTGGTCCATACGAGGCAGCTCCTATTGGTCCATACGAGGCAGCTCCTATTGGTCCATACGAGGCAGCTCCTATTGGTCCATACGAGGCAGCTGCTATTGGACCATACGAGGCAGCTGCTATTGGTCCATACGAGGCAGCTCCTATTGGTCCATACGAGGCAGCTCCTATTGGTCCATACGAGGCAGCTGCTATTGGACCATACGAGGCAGCTCCTATTGGTCCATACGAGGCAGCTGCTATTGGTCCATACGAGGCAGCTCCTATTGGTCCATACGAGGCAGCTCCTATTGGTCCATACGAGGCAGCTGCTATTGGTCCATACGAGGCAGCTCCTATTGGTCCATACGAGGTAGCTCCTATTGGTCCATACGAGGCAGCTGCTATTGGTCCATACGAGGCAGCTTCTATTGGTCCATACGAGGCAGCTGCTATTGGTCCATACGAGGCAGCTGCTATTGGTCCATACGAGGCAGCTGCTATTGGTCCATACGAGGCAGCTGCTATTGGTCCATACGAGGCAGCTCCTATTGGTCCATACGAGGCAGCTGCTATTGGTCCATACGAGGCAGCTCCTATTGGCCCATACGAGGCAGCTCCTATTGGTCCATACGAGGCAGCTCCTATTGGTCCATACGAGGCAGCTGCTATTGGTCCACACGAGGCAGCTCCTATTGGTCCATACGAGGCAGCTGCTATTGGTCCATACGAGGCAGCTGCTATTGGTCCATACGAGGCAGCTCCTATTGGTCCATATGAGGCAGCTCCTATTGGTCCAGTTTTTCGATATATATAAACCGAGGGTTTATATCTCCATAATAACCTGGAATTGTAATATTTCCAAACTCGTAAAATGAATAATATATATGCAAATAAAATCGCCATGAATGAGAAAAAGATGTAAAGGTTTCGCAAGTGACTGCCAAAAAAAATCATTAACCGGATAAATGACGAAGTATTTAATATTCCAGTTCCTTTTATCATTAATAACTACAATATTATATTATAGTTTCAACGATCGTTTGATTACAAATAAAAAAATTATTATGGAACACGTTTGGGCAACAAGTTGGTGGCCAAATTTAACGGTCAAGTTCACAAGTTATCATTCGGGTAAATGGTTGTTGGTTTTAATATGACGAAACATTATCGCGTGTACAGGTTAAATAAAAATTTCAAAAATAGAGTGTTTAGTATTGAGCTTGAAGCCTATTTAAACCTCTGGAGGGTTATTAAGGCCTATATCAACCTCTGGAGGGTTATTAAGGCCTATATCAACCTCTGGAGGGTTATTAAGGCCTATATCAACCTCTGGAGGGTTATTAAGGTCTATTTCAACCTCTGGAGGGTTATTAAGGTCTATTTCAACCTCTGGAGGGTTATTAAGGCCTATATCAACCTCTGGAGGGTTAT
This sequence comes from Procambarus clarkii, assembly GCF_040958095.1. NCBI lineage: Eukaryota > Metazoa > Arthropoda > Malacostraca > Decapoda > Cambaridae > Procambarus > Procambarus clarkii. The sequence continues at coordinate 19,830,297 of NC_091167.1, forward strand.
TAAGGTCTATCAACCTCTGGAGGGTTATTAAGGTCTATCAACCTCTGGAGGGTTATTAAGGTCTATCAACCTCTGGAGGGTTATTAAGGTCTATCAACCTCTGGAGGGTTATTAAGGCCTATCAACCTCTGGTGGGTTATTAAGGTCTATCAACCTCTGGAGGGTTATTAAGGTCTATAAACCTCTGGAGGGTTATTAAGGTCTATTTCAACCTCTGGAGGGTTATTAAGGCCTGTATCAACCTCTGGAGGGTTATTAAGGTCTATTTCAACCTCTGGAGGGTTATTAAGGTCTATATCAACCTCTGGAGGGTTATTAAGGTCTATTTCAACCTCTGGAGGATTATTAAGGTCTATTTTAACCTCTGGAGGGTTATTAAGGTCTATTTTAACCTCTGGAGGGTTATTAAGGTCTATTTCAACCTTTGGAGGGTTATTAAGGTCTATTTCAACCTTTGGAGGGTTATTAAGGTCTATTTCAAGCTCTGGAGGGTTATTAAGGCCTATTTAAACCTCTGGAGGGTTATTAAGGTCTATTTCAACCTTTGGAGGGTTATTAAGGCCTATTTAAACCTCTGGAGGGTTATTAAGGTCTATTTCAACCTTTGGAGGGTTATTAAGGTCTATTTCAACCTCTGGAGGGTTATTAAGGTCTATTTCAACCTCTGGAGGGTTATTAAGGTCTATTTCAACCTCTGGAGGGTTATTAAGGCCTATATCAACCTCTGGAGGGTTATTAAGGTCTATTTCAAGCTCTGGAGGGTTATTAAGGCCTATTTAAACCTCTGGAGGGTTATTAAGGTCTATTTCAACCTCTGGAGGGTTATTAAGGTCTATATCAACCTCTGGAGGGTTATTAAGGCCTATATCAACCTCTGGAGGGTTATTAAGGCCTATATCAACCTCTGGAGGGTTATTAAGGTCTATTTCAACCTCTGGAGGGTTATTAAGGCCTATTTAAACCTCTGGAGGGTTATTAAGGTCTATTTCAAGCTCTGGAGGGTTATTAAGGCCTATTTAAACCTCTGGAGGGTTATTAAGGTCTATTTCAACCTTTGGAGGGTTATTAAGGTCTATTTCAACCTCTGGAGGGTTATTAAGGTCTATTTCAACCTCTGGAGGGTTATTAAGGTCTATTTCAACCTCTGGAGGGTTATTAAGGTCTATTTCAACCTCTGGAGGGTTATTAAGGTCTATATCAACCTCTGGAGGGTTATTAAGGCCTATATCAACCTCTGGAGGGTTATTAAGGCCTATATCAACCTCTGGAGGGTTATTAAGGTCTATTTCAACCTCTGGAGGGTTATTAAGGTCTATTTCAACCTCTGGAGGGTTATTAAGGTCTATTTCAACCTCTGGAGGGTTATTAAGGCCTATATCAACCTCTGGAGGGTTATTAAGGTCTATCAACCTCTGGAGGGTTATTAAGGTCTATCAACCTCTGGAGGGTTATTAAGGTCTATCAACCTCTGGAGGGTTATTAAGGTCTATCAACCTCTGGAGGGTTATTAAGGCCTATCAACCTCTGGTGGGTTATTAAGGTCTATCAACCTCTGGAGGGTTATTAAGGTCTATCAACCTCTGGAGGGTTATTAAGGCCTATCAACCTCTGGAGGGTTATTAAGGTCTATATCAACCTCTGGAGGGTTATTAAGGCCTATCAACCTCTGGAGGGTTATTAAGGTCTATATCAACCTCTGGAGGGTTATTAAGGCCTATATCAACCTCTGGAGGGTTATTAAGGTCTATTTCAACCTCTGGAGGGTTATTAAGGCCTATATCAACCTCTGGAGGGTTATTAAGGTCTATTTCAACCTCTGGAGGGTTATTAAGGTCTATATCAACCTCTGGAGGGTTATTAAGGTCTATTTCAACCTCTGGAGGATTATTAAGGTCTATTTTAACCTCTGGAGGGTTATTAAGGTCTATTTTAACCTCTGGAGGGTTATTAAGGCCTATATCAACTTCTGGAGGGTTATTAAGGCCTATATCAACCTCTGGAGGGTTATTAAGGCCTATATCAACCTCTGGAGGGTTATTAATAAGGCCTATATCAACCTCTGGAGGGTTGAATGAATCCACAAGAGCCATGATGAGGGTTCGAACTTACGGCCAAGACGATCCCAGACGCGCTTTAATCGACTACGCCGCGACATGGTAAAAATATTGCAACTAGAAGTGCTACTGCCCTCACACGGATCCTGCAGCCTCTCCGAGACTCAAACCGGGGTTTTTACACAATTCTCCCACCTCCCCCATGCACCTGGGCTCTGTCACCAAGCTGTTCTACCTCTTGAAGGGTCCCCTGGTAGGTCCTAGGTCGGTACTGAGGACCCTTAAAGGGTGGCACTGGGGCCGACTCCAACTGGCCTATGACACTCCCATACCCCCACATGTGTAATCTTGGAGGATTGAGAGAGGCGGCTGGCCTCCTATCTGTGACAAACAGACATTCCGTTTTATAGATTTAAATATAGGCAATCCAACTCTTCATCCATGTCATACAAGATGCAATCCATGTGTATGAATACAGGTGACCCATATGTGTGTGTGTATGCTCATAAGAGTTCACACATGACTACACCAATGATTTTTTCTTTGGAGCCGGTCGGCCGAGCGGACAGCACGCTGGACTTGTGGTCCCGGGTTCGATCACAGGTGCCGGCGAGAAACAATGGGAAGAGTTCCTTTTACCCTATGCCCCTGTTACCTAGCAGTAAAGTAGGTACCTGGGTGTTAGTCAGCTGTCACGGGCTGCTTCCTGGGGGGTGGAGGCCTGGTCGAGGACCGGGCCGCGGGGACACTAAAAAAGCCCCGAAATCATCTCAAGATAACCTCAAGGAAGCTGTTCTACCTCTTGAAGGGCTCCCTGGTAGGTCCAAGGTCAGTAGCGAGGACCCACTGATAGGTCCAAGCCCTGGAAACACAAACCGAAACTGTCTCTATTTTCCGCTTGTTACAACTTGTAATAAAGTTGTTACATCTTGGCTTAACGTGTTTATGACGTATTGAAACGTTGTTACAACTTGCTATATTGGTTGTTATAACTGGTTAGGAGGTGTTAAAACTTGTTCGAACGTTGTACCAACGTCGTAGTTACGGTGTGTGTTTGGCGGGAGGTCATTAGTGTGGACCCCCCATAATAGGTACAAGTGGAGTGTTGTCAATACCTACATCAACCGCTGCCTCACCCACAGCACCAGCTGAGAGCAGGTCGGCAAGATACCCTTTAGTTTAAGGCTGGTCTTAGTCACTAATGGGGTACTCTAATGGATGGGTCGAAGAGACCATTAAAAGGGAGGTGAAGGGCCATGCTTCCTCAGACGAGACGTCCAACAACCCATTACTGTCCATTAACATGTGCGGTAAAGCAATCAACGCGCTTGACTCCTGACCTGTTCTTATACTATACATATGTTGCTTTATTCTCTGGTCAAGAGGTTTACCAGTTTGGCCAACAACTAACTTATTACAATCTTTACATTGAATTGTATTCACATGTCCATTGGCTGACTTTATTAATAAATGACTTAGGCTAAATGGAATGACTTAAGCTAAATGGAATGACTTAAGCTAAATGGAATGACTTAGGCTAAATGGAATGACTTAGGCTAAATAGAATGACTTAGGTATCAATATATGACTTAGGTTAAATGGAATGACTTAGGTGTCAATATATGACTTAGGTTAAATGGAATGACTTAGGCTAAATGGAATGACTTAGGCTAAATGGAATGACTTAGGCTAAATGGAATGACTTAGGCTAAATGGAATGACTTAGGCTAAATGGAATGACTTAGGCTAAATGGAATGACTTAGGCTAAATGGAATGACTTAGGCTAAATGGAATGACTTAGGCTAAATGGAATGACTTAGGTATCAATATATGACTTAGGTTAAATGGAATGACTTAGGTATCAATATATGACTTAGGTTAAATGGAATGACTTAGGCTAAATGGAATGACTTAGGCTAAATGGAATGACTTAGGCTAAATGGAATGACTTAGGCTAAATGGAATGACTTAGGCTAAATGGAATGACTTAGGCTAAATGGAATGACTTAGGCTAAATGGAATGACTTAGGCTAAATGGAATGACTTAGGCTAAATGGAATGACTTAGGTATCAATATATGACTTAGGTTAAATGGAATGACTTAGGTATCAATATATGACTTAGGTTAAATGGAATGACTTAGGCTAAATGGAATGACTTAGGCTAAATGGAATGACTTAGGCTAAATGGAATGACTTAGGCTAAATGGAATGACTTAGGCTAAATGGAATGACTTAGGCTAAATGGAATGACTTAGGCTAAATGGAATGACTTAGGCTAAATGGAATGACTTAGGGTGCTTTAAATTGAAACCTAGAGTACATGTGACACTAATTTCAGCATCTATAACCTCATGGCTACTTGTTCCTAGAACTCTCAGAAACGTAAGAGAAAATACAGCTTGTCTTTGCTTTTCTATGTACAGAAAACCTGAAATTATTTTCACATTTAATACATTTATTAGACATCATCCATCAGTCTCAGGAGACTATGGGGTGGCGCTCTGCTTGTCGCTCTGGAGTGGCCTCTCCAGGGCGCAGAGTCAAGGGTAGGTTGTTATGGAGGAGAAGCTGTTACCCATGCAGCAGGGCCTAAGGAAGGGTAAGGAATTGTCTTGTTCAATTACCATTCCTTATAATCCCTTGTCGTTCTTCACTCTCCCCTCCTTCACTTGCTCTCTCAGAAAATATACTTTCACAAACAACTGAAAACCCGCTGAAAACTATGAAAAAACTAATCTTCGATTTCAAGGGATTTCGAAGGGGGTCGTCGAAGGAGCCGATATTCCTTAAAGGGTGGCACTGGGGCCGACTCCAACTGACCTATGACACTCCCATACCCCCACATGTGTAATCTTGGAGGATTGAGAGAGGCGGCTGGCCTCCTATCTGTGACAAACAGACATTCCGTTTTATAGATTTAAATATAGACGCCACAATATTGTGGATAATACCATTTAATACACCTGGATCGTCTGGGATTCGAACTCGGGTCTGAAAACCACTAGAGCGTTACTTGTACCAACCAAGCCACGGGTGGTCACAATAGGGATCACAGAGATGCCTAACTGGTGCTCAAGCGAGACTTTAAACCTTCCCTGAAGCGCCACAATGGTTATCATGAGGTTATCTTGAGATGATTTCGGGGCTTTTTTTAGTGTCCCCGCGGCCCGGTCCTCGACCAGGCCTCCACCCCCAGGAAGCAGCCCGTGACAGCTGACTAACTCCCAGGTACCTATTTACTGCTAGGTAACAGGGGCATTCAGGGTGAAAGAAACTTTGCCCATTTGTTTCTGCCTCGTGCGGGAATCGAACCCGCGCCACAGAATTACGAGTCCTGCGCGCTATCCACCAGGCTACTGGTACTTGGAGGCAATCCAACTCTTCATCCATGTCATACAAGATGCAATCCATGTGTATAAATACAGATGACCCATATGTGTGTGTGTATGCTCATAAGAGTTCACACATGACTACACCACTGATTTTTTCTTTGGAGCCGGTCGGCCGAGCGGACAGCACGCTGGGACTTGTGATCCTGTGGTCCTGGGTTCGACCCCAGGCGCCGGCGAGAAACAATGGGCAGAGTTTCTTTCACCCTATGCCCCTGTTACCTAGCAGTAAAATAGGTACCTGGGAGTTAGTCAGCTGTCACGGGCTGCTTCCTGGGGGTGGAGGCCTGGTCGAAGACCGGGCCGCGGGGACACTAAAAAGCCCCGAAATCATCTCAAGATAACCTCAAGATAACCACTACACAGTGGGATCAGAAGGCCGATGAATCACTGTGATATCGAACCAGCGTCCCAGGAGTCAGGGGCCAGATTCACGAAAGCAGTTACGCAAGCACTTACGAACCTGTCCATCTTTTCTCAATCTTTTGCGGCTTTGTTTACAATTATTAAACAGTTAATGAGCTCCGAAGCACCAGGAGGCTGTTTATTAACAATAACAACAGTTAACAGACAAGTTTTCATGTTTGTAAACTGTTTAATAAATGTAACCAAAGCCGTCGAAGATTGAGGAAAGATGTACACGTTTGCAAGTGCTTGCGTAAGTGCTTTCGTGAATCTGGCCCCAGAGCCGCGGGTTCAATCCCACTCAACAGCCCCAAAATTTTCTCAAGTGCCGCCGATTGATGAAACATTACATTTCAAACGTTCGTAATCCCAATATTTCCTATTAACCTGAATTAACAATTATAACGTGAAAGTCAAAACCTTACCTTGAGGTTACCTTGAGGTGCTTCCGGGGCTTAGCGTCCCCGCGGCCCGGTCGTCGACCAGGCCTCCTGGTTGCTGGACTGATCAACCAGGCTGTTGGACGCGGCTGCTCGCAGCCTGACGTATGAGTCACAGCCTGGTTGATCAGGTATCATAACGTCATATCAACTGTCCATTTTGTCCTGGACAGCTCATAAATTCATAAAATTAGTCTAGGACAAAAAGCCTTATAATTGCTCCTAGCAATTTAATCAAAGATTTTCCGCTGAAATAAATGGCAGTATTTGCTGGCTTGATTTTGCAAGGAGCGGGGAATTAATTTTTTTGGAGAATTTCAATATACCTTTTTAATGTATATCAAACAGAGGTTTTTAGTGAGGAAGTTGATTTAGACTTTCCTTATCTTGAGGTTATCTTGAGATGATTTCGGGGCTTTAGTGTCCCCGCGGCCCGGTACTCGACCAGGCCTCCACCCCCAGGAAGCAGTCCGTGACAGCTGACTAACACCCAGGTACCTATTTTACTGCTAGGTAACAGGGGCATAGGGTGAAAGAAACTCTGCCCATTGTTTCTCGCCGGCGCCTGGGATCGAACCCAGGACCACAGGATCACAAGTCCAGCGTGCTGCCCGCTCGGCCGACCGGCTCCCCTTTGCCAAAGCTTCTGGTATATGTGCTTCATTTTGAAGGGAGGTTGAGGGGGTTGGGGGGGGGGGTGGGGTTTAAGGGGGGGGGGTTTTAAGGGGTTTGAAGACGGTCCTAACCACCACCATTAAGGTAATAAATCAATGGTATTAAATATTCTTGGAGGCGTGGTAACCTCCCCATTATTTACCTTAGGGTAAAGTGCCTCAATAAATTGACGCTTCGAAAAATCAGGCTGAAGTAAGCCTTTGGAAGGGGAGGGGGAGAGAACTCTCAGGGGGAAAGCGTCAAGCCATTACGACTATATAGCACTGGGAAGGGTCTGGGATGGGACGGTGGGGGGGGGGAAGAAAGGAAAGAAGGAAGAAAGAAAGAAAGAAAGAAAGAAAGAAAGAAAGAAAGAAAGAAAGAAAGAAAGAAAGAAAGAAAGAAAGAAAGAAAGAAAGAAAGAAAGAAAGTAAGAAAGAAAGAAAGAAAGAAAGAAAGAAAGAAAGAAAAAGAGAGAAAGAAAGGAAGAAAGAAAGAAAGGAAGAAACTAAGAAAGAAAGAAAGAAAAAGAAAGAAAGAAGGAAATGTTAAAATCATTATGCAGATCAAATATTAACAGAGAGAATGAAAGAGTTTCTGAAGGCACACAGTTGGCTACAGGTTATCTTGAGGTTATCTTGAGATGATTT
>NC_091167.1:19838391-19850891 GCF_040958095.1 Procambarus clarkii
ACTGTGTGGTGAACACTGGTGTGTGGGTGAACACTGGTGTGTGTGTGGTGAACACTGGTGTGTGTGTGGTGAACACTGGTGTGGTGAACACTGTGAGTGTGGTGAACACTGGTTTGTGTGTGGTGAACACTGTGTGTGTGGTGAACACTGGTGTGTGTGGTGAACACTGGTGTGTGTGGTGAACACTGGTGTGTGTGGTGAACACTGGTGTGTGTGGTGAACAATGGTGTGTGTGGTGAACACTGGTGTTGTGTGAAACACTGGTGTGTGTGGTGAACACTGGTGTGGTGAACAACTGGTGTGGTGAACACTGGTGAGTGTGGTGAACACTGGTGAGTGTGGTGAACACTGGTGTGTGTGGTGAACACTGGTGTGTGTGGTGAACACTGGTGTGGTGAACACTGGTGAGTGTGGTGAACACTGGTGTGTGTGTGGTGAACACTGGTGTGTGTGGTGAACACTGGTGTGTGTGGTGAACACTGGTGTGGTGAACACTGGTGTGTGTGGTGAACACTGGTGTGGTGAACACTGGTGTGTGTGGTGAACACTGGTGTGGGTGAACACTGGTGTGGTGAACACTGGTGTGTGTGGTGAACACTGGTGTGGTGAACACTGGTGTGTGTGGTGAACACTGGTGTGGTGAACACTGGTGTGGTGAACACTGGTGTGGTGAACACTGGTGTGTGTGGTGAACACTGGTGTGGTGAACACTGGTGTGTGTGGTGAACACTGGTGAGTGTGGTGAACACTGGTGTGTGTGGTGAACACTGGTGAGTGTGGTGAACACTGGTGTGTGTGGTGAACACTGGTGTGTGTGGTGAACACTGGTGTGTGTGGTGAACACTGGTGTGTGTGGTGAACACTGGTGAGTGTGGTGAACACTGGTGAGTGTGGTGAACACTGGTGTGTGTGGTGAACACTGGTGTGAGTGTGGTGAACACTGGTGTGTGTGGTGAACACTGGTGTGTGTAGTGAACACTGGTGTGTGTGGTGAACACTGGTGAGTGTGGTGAACACTGGTGTGGTGAACACTGGTGTGTGTGGTGAACACTGGTGAGTGTGGTGAACACTGGTGAGTGTGGTGAACACTGGTGTGAGTGTGGTGAACACTGGTGAGTGTGGTGAACACTGGTGTGGTGAACACTGGTGTGTGTGGTGAACACTGGTGTGTGTGGTGAACACTGGTGAGTGTGGTGAACACTGGTGAGTGTGGTGAACACTGGTGTGTGTGGTGAACACTGGTGTGAGTGTGGTGAACACTGGTGAGTGTGGTGAACACTGGTGTGGTGAACACTGGTGTGTGTGGTGAACACTGGTGAGTGTGGTGAACACTGGTGTGGTGAACACTGGTGTGGTGAACACTGGTGTGGTGAACACTGGTGTGTGTGGTGAACACTGGTGTGGTGAACACTGGTGTGGTGAACACTGGTGTGTGTGGCGAACACTGGTGTGTGTGGTGAACACTGGTGAGTGTGGTGAACACTGGTGTGTGTGGTGAACACTGGTGTGGTGAACACTGGTGTGTGTGGTGAACACTGGTGTGTGTGGTGAACACTGGTGAGTGTGGTGAACACTGGTGAGTGTGGTGAACACTGGTGAGTGTGGTGAACACTGGTGAGTGTGGTGAACACTGGTGAGTGTGGTGAACACTGGTGAGTGTGGTGAACACTGGTGAGTGTGGTGAACACTGGTGTGTGTGGTGAACACTGGTGTGTGTGGTGAACACTGGTGTGTGTGGTGAACACTGGTGTGTGTGGTGAACACTGGTGAGTGTGGTGAACACTGGTGAGTGTGTGTGGTGAACACTGGTGTGTGTGGTGAACACTGGTGTGGTGAACACTGGTGAGTGTGGTGAACACTGGTGTGTGTGGTGAACACTGGTGTGTGTGGTGAACACTGGTGTGTGTGGTGAACACTGGTGAGTGTGGTGAACACTGGTGTGTGTGGTGAACACTGGTGTGTGTGGTGAACACTGGTGTGTGTGGTGAACACTGGTGAGTGTGGTGAACACTGGTGTGTGTGTGGTGAACACTGGTGTGGTGAACACTGGTGTGTGTGGTGAACACTGGTGTGTGTGGTGAACACTGGTGTGTGTGGTGAACACTGGTGTGTGTGGTGAACACTGGTGAGTGTGGTGAACACTGGTGTGGTGAACACTGGTGTGTGTGGTGAACACTGGTGTGTGTGGTGAACACTGGTGTGGTGAACACTGGTGTGGTGAACACTGGTGTGTGTGGTGAACACTGGTGTGTGTGGTGAACACTGGTGTGGTGAACACTGGTGTGTGTGGTGAACACTGGTGTGTGTGGTGAACACTGGTGTGTGGTGAACACTGGTGTGTGTGGTGAACACTGGTGTGTGTGGTGAACACTGGTGTGTGTGGTGAACACTGGTGTGTGTGGTGAACACTGGTGTGTGTGGTGAACACTGGTGTGTGTGGTGAACACTGGTGTGGTGAACACTGGTGTGTGTGGTGAACACTGGTGTGTGTGGTGAACACTGGTGTGTGTGGTGAACACTGGTGTGGTGAACACTGGTGTGTGTGGTGAACACTGGTGTGTGTGGTGAACACTGGTGTGTGTGGTGAACACTGGTGTGTGTGGTGAACACTGGTGTGTGTGGTGAACACTGGTGAGTGTGGTGAACACTGGTGTGTGTGGTGAACACTGGTGTGTGTGGTGAACGCTGGTGTGTGTTGTGAACACTGGTGTGTGTGGTGAACACTGGTGTGTGTGGTGAACACTGGTGTGTGTGGTGAACACTGGTGTGTGTGGTGAACACTGGTGTGTGTGGTGAACACTGGTGAGTGTGGTGAACACTGGTGTGTGTGGTGAACACTGGTGTGGTGAACACTGGTGTGTGTGGTGAACACTGGTGTGTGTGGTGAACACTGGTGTGTGTGGTGAACACTGGTGTGGTGAACACTGGTGTGTGTGTGGTGAACACTGGTGTGTGTGGTGAACACTGGTGTGTGTGGTGAACACTGGTGTGTGTGGTGAACACTGGTGTGTGTGGTGAACACTGGTGTGTGTGGTGAACACTGGTGTGTGTGTGGTGAACACTGGTGTGTGTGTGGTGAACACTGGTGTGTGTGGTGAACACTGGTGTGTGTGGGTGAACACTGTGTGTGTGTGGTGAACACTGGTGTGTGTGTGGTGAACACTGGTGTGTGTGGTGAACACTGGTGTGGTGAACACTGGTGAGTGTGGTGAACACTGGTGTGTGTGGTGAACACTGGTGTGTGTGGTGAACACTGGTGTGGTGAACACTGGTGTGGTGAACACTGGTGTGTGTGGTGAACACTGGTGTGTGTGGTGAACACTGGTGTGTGTGGTGAACACTGGTGTGTGTGGTGAACACTGGTGTGTGTGGTGAACACTGGTGTGTGTGGTGAACACTGGTGTGGTGAACACTGGTGTGGTGAACACTGGTGTGTGTGTGTGGTGAACACTGGTGTGTGTGGTGAACACTGGTGTGGTGAACACTGGTGTGTGTGTGGTGAACACTGGTGTGTGTGGTGAACACTGGTGTGTGTGGTGAACACTGGTGTGTGTGGTGAACACTGGTGTGGTGAACACTGGTGTGTGTGGTGAAATGGTGTGTGTGGTGAACACTGGTGTGTATGGTGAACACTGGTGTGTGTGGTGAACACTGGTGTGTGTGTGGTGAACACTGGTGTGTGTGGTGAACACTGGTGTGTGTGGTGAACACTGGTGAGTGTGGTGAACACTGGTGAGTGTGGTGAACACTGGTGTGTGTGGTGAACACTGGTGTGTGTGGTGAACACTGGTGAGTGTGGTGAACACTGGTGTGTGGTGAACACTGGTGTGTGTGGTGAACACTGGTGTGTGTGGTGAACACTGGTGTGTGTGGTGAACACTGGTGTGTGTGGTGAACACTGGTGTGTGTGGTGAACACTGGTGTGTGTGGTGAACACTGGTGTGTGTGGTGAACACTGGTGTGTGTGTGAACACTGGTGTGTGTGTGGTGAACACTGGTGTGTGTGTGGTGAACACTGGTGTGTGTGGTGAACACTGGTGTGTGTGGTGAACACTGGTGTGTGTGGTGAACACTGGTGTGGTGAACACTGGTGTGTGTGGTGAACACTGGTGTGGTGAACACTGGTGTGGTGAACACTGGTGTGGTGAACACTGGTGTGGTGAACACTGGTGTGGTGAACACTGGTGAGTGTGGTGAACACTGGTGTGTGTGGTGAACACTGGTGTGGTGAACACTAGTGTGGTGAACACTGGTGTGTGTGGTGAACACTGGTGTGTGTGGTGAACACTGGTGTGTGTGGTGAACACTGGTGTGGTGAACACTGGTGTGTGTGGTGAACACTGGTGTGTGTGGTGAACACTGGTGTGTGTGGTGAACACTGGTGTGTGTGGTGAACACTGGTGTGTGTGGTGAACACTGGTGTGTGTGGTGAACACTGGTGTGTGTGTGGTGAACACTGGTGTGTGTGGTGATCACTGGTGTGTGTGGTGAACACTGGTGTGTGTGTGGTGAACACTGGTGTGTGTGGTGAACACTGGTGTGGTGAACACTGGTGTGTGTGGTGAACACTGGTGTGTGTGTGAACACTGGTGTGTGTGGTGAACACTGGTGTGGTGAACACTGGTGTGTGTGGTGAACACTGGTGTGTGTGGTGAACACTGGTGTGTGTGGTGAACACTGGTGTGTGTGGTGAACACTGGTGTGTGTGGTGAACACTGGTGTGTGTGTGTGGTGAACACTGGTGTGTGTGGTGAACACTGGTGTGTGTGTGTGGTGAACACTGGTGTGTGTGGTGAACACTGGTGTGTGTGTGGTGAACACTGGTGTGTGTGGTGAACACTGGTGTGTGTGGTGAACACTGGTGTGTGTGGTGAACACTGGTGTGTGTGTGTGGTGAACACTGGTGTGTGTGGTGAACACTGGTGTGTGTGTGGTGAACACTGGTGTGTGTGGTGAACACTGGTGTGTGTGTGGTGAACACTGGTGTGTGTGGTGAACACTGGTGTGGTGAACACTGGTGTGTGTGTGGTGAACACTGGTGAGTGTGGTGAACACTGGTGTGGTGAACACTGGTGTGGTGAACACTGGTGTGTGTGTGGTGAACACTGGTGTGTGTGTGTGGTGAACACTGGTGTGGTGAACACTGGTGTGTGTATGGTGAACACTGGTGTGTGTGGTGAACACTGGTGTGTGTGTGTGGTGAACACTGGTGTGGTGAACACTGGTGTGTGTATGGTGAACACTGGTGTGTGTGGTGAACACTGGTGTGTGTGGTGAACACTGGTGTGTGTGTGTGGTGAACACTGGTGTGTGTGTGGTGAACACTGGTGTGTGTGGTGAACACTGGTGTGTGTGTGGTGAACACTGGTGTGTGTGTGTGGTGAACACTGGTGTGGTGAACACTGGTGTGTGTATGGTGAACACTGGTGTGTGTGGTGAACACTGGTGTGTGTGTGGTGAACACTGGTGTGTGTGTGTGGTGAACACTGGTGTGTGTGTGTGGTGAACACTGGTGTGTGTGGTGAACACTGGTGTGTGTATGGTGAACACTGGTGTGTGTGGTGAACACTGGTGTGTGTGTGGTGAACACTGGTGTGTGTGTGTGGTGAACACTGGTGTGTGTGTGTGGTGAACACTGGTGTGTGTGGTGAACACTGGTGTGTGTGTGTGTGGTGAACACTGGTGTGTGTGGTGAACACTGGTGTGTGTGTGGTGAACACTGGTGTGGTGAACACTGGTGTGGTGAACACTGGTGTATGTGGTGAACACTGGTGTGGTGAACACTGGTGTGTGTGGTGAACACTGGTGTGTGTGGTGAACACTGGTGTGTGTGTGGTGAACACTGGTGCGGTGAACACTGGTGTGGTGAACACTGGTGTGTGTGGTGAACACTGGTGTGTGTGGTGAACACTGGTGTGTGTGTGGTGAACACTAGTGTGGTGAACACTGGTGTGGTGAACACTGGTGTGTGTGTGTGGTGAACACTAGTGTGGTGAACACTGGTGTGGTGAACACTGGTGTGTGTGGTGAACACTGGTGTGTGTGGTGAACACTGGTGTGTGTGGTGAACACTGGTGTGTGTGGTGAACACTGGTGAGTGTGGTGAACACTGGTGTGTGTGGTGAACACTGGTGTGTGTGGTGAACACTGGTGTGTGTGGTGAACACTGGTGTGGTGAACACTGGTGTGTGTGGTGAACACTGGTGTGTGTGGTGAACACTGGTGTGGTGAACACTGGTGAGTGTGGTGAACACAGGGTGTGTGTGGTGAAAGCACTGGTGAGTGTGGTAGACACTAGTGTGTGAACACGGGTGTGGTGAGACACATGGTGAGTGTGGTGGAACAACTAGTTGTGGTGAACACTGGTGTGGTGAACACGGGTGTGTGTGGTGAACACTGGTGAGGTGTGTGAACACTGGTGTGTGTGGTGAACAACTGGTGAGTGTGGTGACACTGGTGTGTGTGGTGAAGCACTGGTGTGTGTGACACTGGTGTGTGTGGTGAACACTGGGTGTGTGTGGTGAACACTGGTGGTGTGGTGAACACTGGTTGTGTGTGGTGAACACTGGTGTGTGTGGTGAACACTGGTGTGTGTGGTGAACACTGGTGTGTGTGGTGAACACTGGTGTGTGTGGTGAACACTGGTGTGTGTGGTGAACACTGGTGTGTGTGGTGAACACTGTGTGTGTGTGGTGAACACTGGTGAGTGTGGTGAACACTGGTGTGTGTGGTGAACACTGGTGTGTGTGGTGAACACTGGTGTGGTGAACACGGGTGTGTGTGGTGAACACTGGTGAGTGTGGTGAACACTGGTGAGTGTGGTGAACACTGGTGTGTGTGGTGAACACTGGTGTGTGTGGTGAACACTGGTGTGTGTGGTGAACACTGGTGTGTGTGGTGAACACTGGTGTGGTGAACACTGGTGTGTGTGGTGAACACTGGTGTGGTGAACACTGGTGTGTGTGGTGAACACTGGTGTGTGTGGTGAACACTGGTGAGTGTGGTGAACACTGGTGTGTGTGGTGAACACTGGTGTGTGTGGTGAACACTGGTGTGGTGAACACGGGTGTGTGTGGTGAACACTGGTGAGTGTGGTGAACACTGGTGTGTGTGGTGAACACTGGTGAGTGTGGTGAACACTGGTGTGTGTGGTGAACACTGGTGTGTGTGGTGAACACTGGTGTGTGTGTGGTGAACACTGGTGTGTGTGGTGAACACTGGTGTGTGTGTGGTGAACACTGGTGTGTGTGGTGAATACTGGTGTGTGTGGTGAACACTGGTGTGTGTGGTGAACACTGGTGTGTGTGGTGAACACTGGTGTGTGTGGTGAACACGGTGTGTGTGGTGAACACTGGTGAGTGTGGGAACACTGGTGTGTGTGGTGAACACTGGTGTGTGTGGTGAACACTGGTGTGTGGTGAACACTGGTGAGTGTGGTGAACACTGGTGGTGGTGAACACTGGTGAGTGTGGTGAAGACTGTGTGTGTGGTGAACACTGGTGAGTGTGGTGAACACTGGTGTGTGTGGTGAACACTGGTGTGTGTGTGGTGAACACTGGTGTGTGGTGAACACTGGTGTGTGTGGTGAACACTGGTGTGTGTGGTGAACACTGGTGAGTGTGGTGAACACTGGTGAGTGTGTGGTGAACACTGGTGATGTGTGGTGAAAGCACTGGTGTGTGTGGTGAACACTGGGTGTGTGTGGTGAAACACTGGTGAGTGTGGTGAAGACTGGTGTGTGTGGTGAACACTGTGTGTGTGGTGAACACTGGTGTGTGTGGTGAACACTGGTGAGTGTGGTGAACACTGGTGAGTGGGTGAACACTGGTGAGTGTGGTGAAGACTGGTGTGTGTGGTGAACACTGGTGTGTGTGGTGAACACTGGTTAGTGTGGTGAAGACTGGTGTGTGTGGTGAACACTGGTGAGTGTGGTGAAGACTGGTGTGTGTGGTGAACACTGGTGTGTGTGGTGAACACTGGTGAGTGTGGTGAACACTGGTGTGTGTGGTGAACACTGGTGTGTGTGGTGAACACTGGTGTGGTGAACACTGGTGTGTGTGGTGAACACTGGTGTGTGTGGTGAACACTGGTGTGTGTGGTGAAGACTGGTGTGTGTGGTGAACACTGGTGAGTGTGGTGAAGACTGGTGTGTGTGGTGAACACTGGTGTGTGTGGTGAACACTGGTGTGTGTGGTGAACACTGGTGAGTGTGGTGAACACTGGTGTGTGTGGTGAACACTGGTGAGTGTGGTGAACACTGGTGTGTGGTGAACACTGGTGTGTGTGGTGAACACTGGTGTGTGTGGTGAACACTGGTGTGTGTGGTGAACACTGGTGAGTGTGGTGAACACTGGTGTGTGTGGTGAACACTGGTGAGTGTGGTGAACACTGGTGTGTGTGGTGAACACTGGTGAGTGTGGTGAAGACTGGTGTGTGTGGTGAACACTGGTGAGTGTGGTGAACACTGGTGTGTGTGGTGAACACTGGTGAGTGTGGGAACACTGGTGAGTGTGGTGAAGACTGGTGTGTGTGGTGAACACTGGTGAGTGTGGTGAAGACTGGTGTGTGTGGTGAACACTGGTGTGTGTGGTGAACACTGGTGTGTGTGGTGAACACTGGTGTGTGTGGTGAACACTGGTGTGGGTGAACACTGGTGTGTGTGGTGAACACTGGTGTGTGTGGTGAACACTGGTGTGTGTGGTGAACACTGGTGTGTGTGGTGAACACTGGTGTGTGTGGTGAACACTGGTGTGTGTGGTGAACACTGGTGTGTGTGGTGAACACTGGTGTGTGTGGTGAACACTGGTGTTGTGGTGAACACTGGTGTGTGGTGAAACAATGGTGTGTGTGTGAACACTGGTGTGTGTGGTGAACACTGGGTGTGTGGTGAACACTTGGGTGTGTGGTGAACACTGGTGGTGTGTGGTGAACACTGGTGTGTGTGGTGAACACTGGTGTGTGGTGAACACTGGTGTGTGTGGGGAACACTGGTGTGTGTGGTGAACACTGGTGTGTGGTGAAACACTGGTGTGTGTGGTGAAACACTGTGTGTGTGGTGAACACTGGTGGTGTGGTGAACACTGGTGTGTGTGGTGAACACTGGTGTGTGTGGTGAACACTGGTGTGTGTGGTGAACACTGGTGTGTGTGGTGAACACTGGTGTGTGTGGTGAACACTGGTGAGTGTGGTGAACACTGGTGTGTTTGGTGAACACTGTGTGTGGGGTGAACACTGGTGTGTGTGGTGGAACACTGGTGTGTGTGGTGAACACTGGTGAGTGTGGTGAACACTGGTGTGTGTGAACACTGGTGTGTGTGGTGAAACACTGGGTGAGTGTGGTGGAAACACTGGTGATGTGTGGTGAAACACTGGTGTGTGTGGTGAACACTGGTGTGTGGGTGGTGAACACTGGTGTGTGTGTGAACACTGGTGAGTGGTTGGTGAACACTGGTGTGTGTGGTGAACACTGGTGTGTGTGTGTGGTGAACACTGGTGTGTGTGGTGAACACTGGTGTGTGTGTGTGTGAACACTGGTGTGTGTGGTGAACACTGGTGTGTGTGGTGAACACTGGTGTGTGGTGTGGTGAACACTGGTGTGTGTGGTGAACACTGGTGTGTGTGTGTGGTGAACACTGGTGTGTGTGGTGAACACTGGTGTGGTGTGTGGTGAAACACTGGTGTGTGTGGTGAACACTGGTGTGTGTGGTGAACACTGGTGTGTGTGTGTGTGAACACTGGTGTGTGTGGTGAACATGGTGTGTGTGTGTGGTGAACACTGGTGTGTGTGGTGAACACTGGTGTGTGTGGTGAACACTGGTGTGTGTGGTGAACACTGGTGTGTGTGGTGAACACTGGTGTGTGTGGTGAACACTGGTGTGTGTGGTGAACACTGGTGTGTGTGGTGAACACGGTGTGTGTGTGTGGTGAACACTGGTGTGTGTGGTGAACACTGGTGGTGTGTGTGGTGAACACTGGTGTGTGGTGAACACTGGTGTGTGTGGTGAACACTGGTGTGTGTGTGTGGTGAACACTGGTGTGTGTGGTGAACACTGGTGTGTGTGTGGTGAACACTGGTGTGTGTGGTGAACACTGGTGTGTGTGGTGAACACTGGTGTGTGTGTGTGGTGAACACTGGTGTGTGTGGTGAACACTGGTGTGTGTGTGTGGTGAACACTGGTGTGTGTGGTGAACACTGGTGTGTGTGGTGAACACTGGTGTGTGTGTGTGGTGAACACTGGTGTGTTTGGTGAACACTGGTGAGTGTGGTGAACACTGGTGGTGTGTGGTGAACACTGGTGTGTGTGGTGAACACTGGTGAGTGTGGTGAACACTGGTGTGTGTGGTGAACACTGGTGTGTGGTGGGTGAACACTGGTGTGTGTGGTGAACACTGGTGTGTGTGGTGAACACTGGTGTGTGTGGCTGAACACTGGTGTGTGTGTGTGGTGGAACACTGGTGATGTGTGGTGAAACACTGGTGTGTGTGTGTGGTGACACTGGTGTGTGGTGGTGAACACTGGTGTGTGTGGTGAAACACTGGTGTGTGTGGTGAACACTGGTGTGTGTGAACACTGGTGTGTGTGGTGAACACTGGTGTGTGTGGTGAACACTGGTTGTGTGTGGTGAACACTGGTGGTGTGGTGAACACTGGTTGTGTGGGTGAACACTGGTGTGTGTGGTGAACACTGGTGGATGTGTGGTGAACACTGTGTGTGTGGTGAACACTGGTGTGTGTGGTGAACCACTGTGTGTGTGTGAACACTGGGTGTGTGGGTGAACACTGGTGAGTGTGGTGAACACTGGTGTGTGTGTGAACACTGGTGTGTGTGGTGAACACTGGTGTGTGTGGTGAACACTGGTGTGTGTGGTGAACACTGGTGTGTGTGGTGAACACTGGTGTGTGTGGTGAACACTGGTGTGGTGAACACTGGTGTGTGTGGTGAACCACTGGTGTGTGTGTGTGGTGGAACACTGGGTGTGGTGAACACTGGTGGTGTGGTGAACACTGGTGAGTGTGTGTGGTGAACACTGGTGTTGTGTGGTGAACACTGGTTGTGGTGAACACTGGTGTGTGTGGTGAACACTGGTGAGTGTGTGGTGAACACTGGGAGTGTGTGTGGTGAACACTGGTGAGGTGTGTGTGACACTGGTGAGGTGTGTGGTGAACACTGGTGAGTGGGTGTGGTGAACCTTGGTGAGCATGGTGTGTGGGTGAACACTGGTGAGTGTGTGTGGTGAACACTGGTGTGTGTGGTGAACACTGGTGTGTGTGGAGAACACTGGTGTGGTGAACACTGGTGTGTGTGGTGAACACTGGTGTGTGTGTGTGGTGAACACTGGTGTGTGTGGTGAACACTGGTGTGTGTGGTGAACACTGGTGTGTGTGTGTGGTGAACACTGGTGTGTGTGGTGAACACTGGTGTGTGTGGTGAACACTGGTGTGTGTGGTGAACACTGGTGTGTGTGTGTGGTGAACACTGGTGTGGTGAACACTGGTGTGTGTGGTGAAAACTGGTGTGTGTGGTGAACACTGGTGTGTGTGGTGAACACTGGTGTGTGTGTGTGGTGAACACTGGTGTGTGTGGTGAACACTGGTGTGTGTGGTGAACACTGGTGTGTGTGTGTGGTGAACACTGGTGTGTGTGGTGAACACTGGTGTGTGTGTGTGGTGAACACTGGTGTGTGTGGTGAACACTGGTGTGTGTGGTGAACACTGGTGAGTGTGGTGAACACTGGTGTGGTGAACACTGGTGTGTGTGGTGAACACTGGTGTGTGTGGTGAACACTGGTGTGTGTGGTGAACACTGGTGTGTGTGGTGAACACTGGTGTGTGTGGTGAACACTGGTGTGGTGAACACTGGTGTGTGTGGTGAACACTGGTGTGTGTGTGTGGTGAACACTGGTGTGTGTGGTGAACACTGGTGTGTGTGTGTGGTGAACACTGGTGTGTGTGGTGAACACTGGTGTGTGTGTGTGGTGAACACTGGTGTGTGTGGTGAACACTGGTGTGTGTGGTGAACACCGGTGAGTGTGGTGAACACTGGTGTGGTGAACACTGGTGTGTGTGGTGAGCACTGGTGTGTGTGTGTGGTGAACACTGGTGTGTGTGTGGTGAACACTGGTGTGTGTGTGGTGAACACTGGTGTGTGTGGTGAACACTGGTGTGTGTGGTGAACACTGGTGTGTGTGGTGAACACTGGTGTGTGTGGTGAACACTGGTGTGTGTGGTGAACACTGGTGTGTGTGTGTGGTGAACACTGGTGTGTGTGTGTGGTGAACACTGGTGTGTGTGGTGAACACTGGTGTGGTGAACACTGGTGAGTGTGGTGAACACTGGTGTGGTGAACACTGGTGTGTGTGGTGAACACTGGTGTGTGTGTGTGGTGAACACTGGTGTGTGTGTGGTGAACACTGGTGTGTGTGGTGAACACTGGTGAGTGTGGTGAACACTGGTGTGTGTGTGTGGTGAACACTGGTGTGTGTGGTGAACACTGGTGTGTG
>NC_091167.1:19855891-19914547 GCF_040958095.1 Procambarus clarkii
AGTTTCAGATGAGCTGAGGCAGGATAACAGCTCTTGCTTGCATTTTCACCAGGTACATTTCACCAGAGGAGAGAGAGCGAGAGAGACATGGTAAATACAGACATACACACAGGCGGAGACAGACGAATATAGACACAGAGGAATTAGACAACTTTAGCACCAAAAAGAAAACGTTTTATTCCATGAAAAAAATTAACAACACGTCGTAGTTTTATAACTACTTCCTTAACTACTCAGTAAAGTAATCACCAGGGGTTAAACTCTCGAGGTCACGGGTGATCTCCTCCACCAGGAGACCAACCACCACCACCAGGAGACCAGCCACCACCACCAGGAGACCAACCACCACCACCAGGAGACCAGCCACCACCACCAGGAGACCAGCCACCACCAGGAGACCAGCCACCACCACCAGGAGACCAGCCACCACCACCAGGAGACCAACCACCACCACCAGGAGACCAACCACCACCACCAGGAGACCAACCACCACCACCAGGAGACCAACCACCACCACCCGGAGACCAACCACCACCACCAGGAGACCAACCACCACCACCAGGAGACCAGCCACCACCACCAGGAGACCAGCCACCACCAGGAGACCAGCCACCACCACCAGGAGACCAGCCACCACCACCAGGAGACCAACCACCACCACCAGGAGACCAACCACCACCACCAGGAGACCAACCACCACCACCAGGAGACCAACCACCACCACCAGGAGACCAACCACCACCAGGAGACCAGCCACCACCAGGAGACCAACCACCACCACCAGGAGACCAACCACCACCACCAGGAGACCAACCACCACCACCAGGAGACCAACCACCACCAGGAGACCAGCCACCACCAGGTGACCAACCACCACCACCAGGAGACCAACCACCACCACCAGGAGACCAACCACCACCACCAGGAGACCAACCACCACCAGGAGACCAACCACCACCACCAGGAGACCAACCACCACCGTCACCAGGAGACCAACCACCACCAGGAGACCAACCACCACCACCAGGAGACCAGCCACCACCACCAGGAGACCAACCACCACCAACAGAAGACCAACCACCACCACCAGGAGACCAACCACCACCACCAGAAGACCAACCACCACCACCAGGAGACCAACCACCACCACCAGGAGACCAACCACCACCACCTGGAGACCAACCACCACCACCAGGAGACCAACCACCACCACCAGGAGACCAACCACCACCACCCGGAGACCAACCACCACCACCAGGAGACCAACCACCACCAGGAGACCAACCACCACCACCAGGAGACCAACCACCACCACCAGGAGACCAACAACCACCACCAGGAGACCAACCACGACCACCAGGAGACCAACCACCACCAGGAGACCAACCACCACCACCAGGAGACCAACCACCACCACCAGGAGACCAACCACCACCAGGAGACCAGCCACCACCAGGAGACCAACCACCACCAGGAGACCAACCACTACCACTAGGAGACCAGCCACCACCAGGAGACCAACCACCACCACCAGGAGACCAGCCACCACCAGGAGACCAACCACCACCACCAGGAGACGAGCCACCACCAGGAGACCAACCACCACCACCAGGAGACCAGCCACCACCAGGAGACCAACCACCACCAGGAGACCAACCACCACCACCACTAGGAGACCAACCACCACCACCAGGAGACCAACCACCACCACCAGAAGACCAACCACCACCACCAGGAGACCAACCACCACCACCAGGAGACCAAATACCACCACCAGGAGACCAACCACCACCAGGAGACCAACCACCACCACCAGGAGACCAACCACCACCACCAGGAGACCAACCACCACCACCAGGAGACCAGCCACCACCATCAGGAGACCAACCACCACCAGGAGACCAACCACCACCACCATGAGAATAACCACCACCACCAGCAGACCAACCACCACCAGAAGGCCAACCACCACCACCAGGAGACCAGCCACCACCACCAGGAGACCAACCACCACCAGGAGACCAACCACCACCACCAGGAAACCAACCACCACCACCAAGAGACCAACCACCACCACCAGGAGACCAGCCACCACCAGGAGACCAACCACCACCAGGAGACCAACCACCACCACCAGGAGACCAACCACCACCACCAGGAGACCAACCACCACCACCAGGACACCAACCACCACCACCAGGAGACCAACCATCACCACCAGGAGACCAACCACCACCACCAGGAGACCAACCACCACTAGGAGACCAACCACCACCACAAGGAGACCAACCACCACCACCAGGAGACCAACCACCACCACCAGGAGACCAACCACCACCACAAGGAGACCAACCACCACCACCAGGAGACCAACCACCACCAGGAGACCAAATTGGTCATCTCCAAGTACCTTCCAAACTCTCCTTCAAACAAACACCTGAGAAAACATTAAGAAAATAAATCAAGCAAAAGTTATACATGATGTATTCCTTTTGCTGTATTATATGACCTGTTTCTAACCTTCATGAGCGCTGATTTATCAATACACGCTGTATTATTGTGTATTTGTTGTACTTGCTATTGTATTTTACCAATGATTTTGAGTTACAGTTTAATTATGATAAAATAGATCAATTATATTTGATATATATATATATATATATATATATATATATATATATATATATATATATATATATATATATATATATATATATATATATATATATATATAAATTTTATTATTGTTATTAAATAAAATTTTAGAAGCATGTAGCACTGTGTTGCTTCAATAGATTATTCGTCAATAGATCTATTAGGCACATCAATAGATTCTTCATCTATTGATCTATTGAGCACAACAAAAGTTGAATAAGATATTCAGAATAAGTTCTGCCTGAAACAATCAGAAGTTCTCTTACACCCTGCAGAACAATCAGAAGTCCTCTTACACCCTACAGAACAATCAGAAGCACTCTTACACCCTGCAGAACAATCAGAAGCACTCTTACACCCTGCAGAACAATCAGAAGCACTCTTACACCCTGTAGAACAATCAGAAGCACTCTTACACCCTACAGAACAATCAGAAGCCCTCTTACACCCTGCAGAACAATCAGAAGCACTCTTACACCCTGCAGAACAATCAGAAGTCCTCTTACACCCTGCAGAACAATCAGAAGCACTCTTACACCCTGCAGAACAATCAGAAGCACTCTTACACCCTGCAGAACAATCAGAAGCACTCTTACACCCTGCAGAACAATCAGAAGCACTCTTACACCCTGCAGAACAATCAGAAGCACTCTTACACCCTGCAGAACAATCAGAAGCACTCTTACACCCTGCAGAACAATCAGAGCCCTCTTACACCCTGCAGAACAATCAGAGCCCTCTTACACCCTGCAGAACAATCAGAAGTCCTCTTACACCCTGCAGAAGAATCAGAAGTCCTCTTACACCCTACAGAACAATCAGAGCCCTCTTACACCCTGCAGAACAATCAGAGCCCTCTTACACCCTGCAGAACAATCGGAGCCCTCTTACACCCTGCAGAACAATCAGAAGTCCTCTTACACCCTGCAGAACAATCAGAAGTCCTCTTACACCCTACAGAACAATCAGAGCCCTCTTACACCCTGCAGAACAATCAGAAGTCCTCTTACACCCTGCAGAACAATCAGAAGTCCTCTTACACCCTGCAGAACAATCAGAAGTCCTCTTACACCCTACAGAACAATCAGAAGCACTCTTACACCCTGCAGAACAATCAGAAGCACTCTTACACCCTACAGAACAATCAGAAGCACTCTTACACCCTACAGAACAATCAGAAGCACTCTTACACCCTACAGAACAATCAGAAGTCCTCTTACACCCTACAGAACAATCAGAAGTCCTCTTACACCCTGCAGAACAATCAGAAGTCCTCTTACACCCTGCAGAACAATCAGAAGTCCTCTTATACCCTGCAGAACAATCAGAAGCCCTCTTACACCCTGCAGAACAATCAGAAGCCCTCTTACACCCTGCAGAACAATCAGAAGTCCTCTTACACCCTACAGAACAATCAGAAGTCCTCTTACACCCTACAGAACAATCAGAAGTCCTCTTACACCCTGCAGAACAATCAGAAGTCCTCTTACACCCTGCAGAACAATCAGAAGTCCTCTTACACCCTGCAGAACAATCAGAAGTCCTCTTACACCCTGCAGAACAATCAGAAGCACTCTTACACCCTGCAGAACAATCAGAAGCCCTCTTACACCCTGCAGAACAATCAGAAGTCCTCTTACACCCTGCAGAACAATCAGAAGTCCTCTTACACCCTGCAGAACAATCAGAAGTCCTCTTACACCCTGCAGAACAATCAGAAGTCCTCTTACACCCTGCAGAACAATCAGAAGTCCTCTTACACCCTGCAGAACAATCAGAAGCCCTCTTACACCCTGCAGAACAATCAGAAGTCCTCTTACACCCTGCAGAACAATCAGAAGCCCTCTTACACCCTGCAGAACAATCAGAAGTCCTCTTACACCCTACAGAACAATCAGAAGCACTCTTACACCCTGCAGAACAATCAGAAGCACTCTTACACCCTGCAGAACAATCAGAAGCACTCTTACACCCTGTAGAACAATCAGAAGCACTCTTACACCCTACAGAACAATCAGAAGCCCTCTTACACCCTGCAGAACAATCAGAAGCACTCTTACACCCTGCAGAACAATCAGAAGTCCTCTTACACCCTGCAGAACAATCAGAAGCACTCTTACACCCTGCAGAACAATCAGAAGCACTCTTACACCCTGCAGAACAATCAGAAGCACTCTTACACCCTGCAGAACAATCAGAAGCACTCTTACACCCTGCAGAACAATCAGAAGCACTCTTACACCCTGCAGAACAATCAGAGCCCTCTTACACCCTGCAGAACAATCAGAGCCCTCTTACACCCTGCAGAACAATCAGAAGTCCTCTTACACCCTGCAGAAGAATCAGAAGTCCTCTTACACCCTACAGAACAATCAGAGCCCTCTTACACCCTGCAGAACAATCAGAGCCCTCTTACACCCTGCAGAACAATCGGAGCCCTCTTACACCCTGCAGAACAATCAGAAGTCCTCTTACACCCTGCAGAACAATCAGAAGTCCTCTTACACCCTACAGAACAATCAGAGCCCTCTTACACCCTGCAGAACAATCAGAAGTCCTCTTACACCCTGCAGAACAATCAGAAGTCCTCTTACACCCTGCAGAACAATCAGAAGTCCTCTTACACCCTACAGAACAATCAGAAGCACTCTTACACCCTGCAGAACAATCAGAAGCACTCTTACACCCTACAGAACAATCAGAAGCACTCTTACACCCTACAGAACAATCAGAAGCACTCTTACACCCTACAGAACAATCAGAAGTCCTCTTACACCCTACAGAACAATCAGAAGTCCTCTTACACCCTGCAGAACAATCAGAAGTCCTCTTACACCCTGCAGAACAATCAGAAGTCCTCTTACACCCTGCAGAACAATCAGAAGCCCTCTTACACCCTGCAGAACAATCAGAAGCCCTCTTACACCCTGCAGAACAATCAGAAGTCCTCTTACACCCTACAGAACAATCAGAAGTCCTCTTACACCCTACAGAACAATCAGAAGTCCTCTTACACCCTGCAGAACAATCAGAAGTCCTCTTACACCCTGCAGAACAATCAGAAGTCCTCTTACACCCTGCAGAACAATCAGAAGTCCTCTTACACCCTGCAGAACAATCAGAAGCACTCTTACACCCTGCAGAACAATCAGAAGCCCTCTTACACCCTGCAGAACAATCAGAAGTCCTCTTACACCCTGCAGAACAATCAGAAGTCCTCTTACACCCTGCAGAACAATCAGAAGTCCTCTTACACCCTGCAGAACAATCAGAAGTCCCTCTTACACCCTACAGAACAATCAGAAGTCCTCTTACACCCTGCAGAACAATCAGAAGCATCTCTTACACCCTACAGAACAATCAGAAGCCCTCTTACACCCTGCAGAACAATCAGAAGTCCTCTTAACCCTGCAGAACAATCAGAAGCACTCTTACACCCTGCAGAACAATCAGAAGCCCTCTTACACCCTGCAGAACAATCAGAAGTCCTCTTACACACCCTGCAGAACAATCAGAAGTCCCTCTTACACCCTGCAGAACAATCAGAAGCACTCTTTACACCCTGCAGAACAATCAGAAGTCCCTCTTACACCCTGCAGAGCAATCAGAAGTCCTCTTACACCCTGCAGAACAATCAGAAGCACTCTTACACCCTGCAGAACAATCAGAAGTCCATCTTACACCCTGCAGAACATCAGAAGTCCCTCTTACACCCTGCAGAACAATCAGAAAGCACTCTTACACCCTGCAGAACAATCAGAAGCACTCTTACACCCTGCAGAACAATCAGAAGCACTCTTACACCCTGCAGAACAATCAGAGCACTCTGTACACCCTGCAGAACATTCAAGAAGTCCCTCTTACAACCCTGCAGAACACTCAGAAGCACTCTTACACCCTGCAGAACAATCAGAAGTCCCTCTTACAGCCTGCAGAACAATCAGAAGCCACTCTTACACCCTGCAGAACAATCAGAAGTCCCTCTTACACCCTGCAGAACAATCAGAAGCACTCTTACACCCTGCAGAACAATCAGAAGTCCCTCTTACACCCTGCAGAACAATCAGAAGCACTCTTACACCCTGCAGAACAATCAGAAGTTCTCTTACACCCTGCAGAACAATCAGAAGTCCCTCTTACACCCTGCAGAACAATCAGAAGTCCTCTTACACCCTACAGAACAATCAGAAGTCCCTCTTACACCCTACAGAACAATCAGAAGCACTCTTACACCCTACAGAACAATCAGAAGCACTCTTACACCCTACAGAACAATCAGAAGCACTCTTACACCCTGCAGAACAATCAGAAGTCCCTCTTACACCCTACAGAACAATCAGAAGTCCCTCTTACACCCTGCAGAACAATCAGAAGTCCCTCTTACACCCTACAGAACAATCAGAAGTCCCTCTTACACCCTGCAGAACAATCAGAAGCACTCTTACACCCTGCAGAACAATCAGAGCACTCTTACACCCTGCAGAACAATCAGAAGCACTCTTACACCCTGCAGAACAATCAGAGCACTCTTACACCCTGCAGAACAATCAGAGCTCTCTTACACCCTGCAGAACAATCAGAAGCACTCTTACACCCTGCAGAACAATCAGAGCACTCTTACACCCTGCAGAACAATCAGAAGCACTCTTACACCCTGCAGAACAATCAGAAGTCCCTCTTACACCCTGCAGAACAATCAGAGCACTCTTACACCCTGCAGAACAATCAGAAGCACTCTTACACCCTGCAGAACAATCAGAAGCACTCTTACACCCTGCAGAACAATCAGAAGTCCTCTTACACCCTGCAGAACAATCAGAAGCACTCTTACACCCTACAGAACAATCAGAAGTCCTCTTACACCCTGCAGAACAATCAGAAGTCCTCTTACACCCTACAGAACAGTCAGAGCACTCTTACACCCTGCAGAACAATCAGAGCACTCTTACACACTGCAGAACAGTCAGAAGTCCTCTTACACCCTGCAGAACAATCAGAAGCACTCTTACACCCTGCAGAACAATCAGAAGCACTCTTACACCCTACAGAACAATCAGAAGTCTCTCTTACACCCTGCAGAACAATCAGAAGTCCTCTTACACCCTACAGAACAGTCAGAGCACTCTTACACCCTGCAGAACAATCAGAGCACTCTTACACCCTGCAGAACAGTCAGAAGTCCTCTTACACCCTGCAGAACAATCAGAAGTCCTCTTACACCCTGCAGAACAATCAGAAGTCCTCTCACACCCTGCAGAACAATCAGAAGCACTTTTACACCCTACAGAACAATCAGAAGCACTCTTACACCCTGCAGAACAATCAGAAGCACTCTTACACCCTGCAGAACAATCAGAAGCCCTCTTACACCCTACAGAACAATCAGAAGTCCTCTTACACCCTGCAGAACAATCAGAAGCACTCTTACACCCTGCAGAACAATCAGAAGTCCCTCTTACACCCTACAGAACAATCAGAAGCCCTCTTACACCCTGCAGAACAATCAAAAGTCCCTCTTACACCCTATAGAACAATCAGAAGCACTCTTACACCCTGCAGAACAATCAGAAGTCCATCTTACACCCTACAGAACAATCAGAAGCACTCTTACACCCTGTAGAACAATCAGAAGCACTCTTACACCCTGCAGAACAATCAGAAGTCCCTCTTACACTCTACAGAACAATCAGAAGCACTCTTACACCCTGCAGAACAATCAGAAGCCTCCTTACACCCTGCAGAACAATCAGAAGTCCCTCTTACACCCTACAGAACAATCAGAAGCACTCTTACACCCTGCAGAACAATCAGAAGTCTTCTTACACCCTGCAGAACAATCAGAAGCACTCTTACACCCTGCAGAACAATCAGAAGTCCTCTTACACCCTACAGAACAATCAGAAGTCTTCTTACACCCTGCAGAACAATCAGAAGTCCTCTTACACCCTGCAGAACAATCAGAAGCACTCTTACACCCTGCAGAACAATCAGAAGTCTTCTTAAACCCTGCAGAACAATCAGAAGTCCTCTTACACCCTGCAGAACAATCAGAAGCACTCTTACACCCTGCAGAACAATCAAAAGTCTTCTTACACCCTGCAGAACAATCAGAGTCCTCTTACACCCTGCAGAACAATCAGAAGCACTCTTACACCCTACAGAACAATCAGAAGTCTTCTTACACCCTGCAGAACAATCAGAAGTCCTCTTACACCCTACAGAACAATCAGAAGTCCCTCTTACACCCTGCAGAACAATCAGAAGTCCTCTTACACCCTGCAGAACAATCAGAAGCACTCTTACACCCTGCAGAACAATCAGAAGTTCTCTTACACCCTACAGAACAATCAGAAGTTCTCTTACACCCTGCAGAACAATCAGAAGCACTCTTACACCCTGCAGAACAATTCAGAAGCCCTCTTACACCCTGCAGAACAATCAGAAGTCCTCTTACACCCTGCAGAACAATCAGAAGTCCCTCTTACACCCTGCAGAACAATCAGAAGCACTCTTACACCCTGCAGAACAATCAGAAGTCCCTCTTACACCCTGCAGAGCAATCAGAAGTCCTCTTACACCCTGCAGAACAATCAGAGCACTCTTACACCCTGCAGAACAATCAGAAGTCCCTCTTACACCCTGCAGAACAATCAGAAGTCCCTCTTACACCCTGCAGAACAATCAGAAGCACTCTTACACCCTGCAGAACAATCAGAAGTCCCTCTTACAGCCTGCAGAACAATCAGAAGCACTCTTACACCCTGCAGAACAATCAGAAGTCCCTCTTACACCCTGCAGAACAATCAGAAGCACTCTTACACCCTGCAGAACAATCAGAAATCCCTCTTACACCCTGCAAGAACAATCAGAAGCACTCTTACACCCTGCAGAACAATCAGAAGTTCTCTTACACCCTGCAGAACAATCAGAAGTCCCCTCTTACACCCTGCAGAACAATCAGAAGTCCTCTTACACCCTACAGAACAATCAGAAGTCCCTCTTACACCCTACAGAACAATCAGAAGCACTCTTACACCCTACAGAACAATCAGAAGCACTCTTACACCCTACAGAACAATCAGAAGCACTCTTACACCCTGCAGAACAATCAGAAGTCCCTCTTACACCCTACAGAACAATCAGAAGTCCCTCTTACACCCTGCAGAACAATCAGAAGTCCCTCTTACACCCTACAGAACAATCAGAAGTCCCTCTTACACTCTGCAGAACAATCAGAAGCACTCTTACAACCCTGCAGAACAATCAGAAGTCCCTCTTACACCCTACAGATCAATCAGAAGTCCCTCTTACACCCTGCAGAACAATCAGAAGTCCCTCTTACACCCTACAGAACAATCAGAAGTCCCTCTTACACCCTGCAGAACAATCAGAAGCACTCTTACACCCTGCAGAACAATCAGAGCACTCTTACACCCTGCAGAACAATCAGAAGCACTCTTACACCCTGCAGAACAATCAGAGCACTCTTACACCCTGCAGAACAATCAGAGCACTCTTACACCCTGCAGAACAATCAGAAGCACTCTTACACCCTGCAGAACAATCAGAGCACTCTTACACCCTGCAGAACAATCAGAAAGCACTCTTACACCCTGCAGAACAATCAGAAGTCCCTCTTACACCCTGCAGAACAATCAGAGCACTCTTACACCCTGCAGAACAATCAGAAGCACTCTTACACCCTGCAGAACAATCAGAGCACTCTTACACCCTGCAGAACAATCAGAAGTCCTCTTACACCCTGCAGAACAATCAGAAGCACTCTTACACCCTACAGAACAATCAGAAGTCCTCTTACACCCTGCATGAACAATCAGAAGTCCTCTTACACCCTACAGAACAGTCAGAGCACTCTTACACCCTGCAGAACAATCAGAGCACTCTTACACCCTGCAGAACAGTCAGAAGTCCTCTTACACCCTGCAGAACAATCAGAAGCACTCTTACACCCTGCAGAACAATCAGAAGCACTCTTACACCCTACAGAACAATCAGAAGTCCCTCTTACACCCTGCAGAACAATCAGAAGTCCTCTTACTCCCTACAGAACAGTCAGAGCACTCTTACACCCTGCAGAACAATCAGAGCACTCTTACACCCTGCAGAACAGTCAGAAGTCCTCTTACACCCTGCAGAACAATCAGAAGTCCTCTTACACCCTGCAGAACAATCAGAAGTCCTCTCACACCCTGCAGAACAATCAGAAGCACTTTACACCCTACAGAACAATCAGAAGCACTCTTACACCCTGCAGAACAATCAGAAGCACTCTTACACCCTGCAGAACAATCAGAAGCCCTCTTACACCCTACAGAACAATCAGAAGTCCTCTTACACCCTGCAGAACAATCAGAAGCACTCTTACACCCTGCAGAACAATCAGAAGTCCCTCTTACACCCTACAGAACAATCAGAAGCCCTCTTACACCCTGCAGAACAATCAAAAGTCCCTCTTACACCCTATAGAACAATCAGAAGCACTCTTACACCCTGCAGAACAATCAGAAGTCCCTCTTACACCCTACAGAACAATCAGAAGCACTCTTACACCCTGTAGGACAATCAGAAGCACTCTTACACCCTGCAGAACAATCAGAAGTCCCTCTTACACTCTACAGAACAATCAGAAGCACTCTTACACCCTGCAGAACAATCAGAAGCCCCCTTACACCCTGCAGAACAATCAGAAGTCCCTCTTACACCCTACAGAACAATCAGAAGCACTCTTACACCCTGCAGAACAATCAGAAGCACTCTTACACCCTGCAGAACAATCAGAAGCCCTCTTACACCCTACAGAACAATCAGAAGTCCTCTTACACCCTGCAGAACAATCAGAAGCACTCTTACACCCTGCAGAACAATCAGAAGTCCCTCTTACACCCTACAGAACAATCAGAAGCCCTCTTACACCCTGCAGAACAATCAAAAGTCCCTCTTACACCCTATAGAACAATCAGAAGCACTCTTACACCCTGCAGAACAATCAGAAGTCCATCTTACACCCTACAGAACAATCAGAAGCACTCTTACACCCTGTAGAACAATCAGAAGCACTCTTACACCCTGCAGAACAATCAGAAGTCCCTCTTACACTCTACAGAACAATCAGAAGCACTCTTACACCCTGCAGAACAATCAGAAGCCTCCTTACACCCTGCAGAACAATCAGAAGTCCCTCTTACACCCTACAGAACAATCAGAAGCACTCTTACACCCTGCAGAACAATCAGAAGTCTTCTTACACCCTGCAGAACAATCAGAAGCACTCTTACACCCTGCAGAACAATCAGAAGTCCTCTTACACCCTACAGAACAATCAGAAGTCTTCTTACACCCTGCAGAACAATCAGAAGTCCTCTTACACCCTGCAGAACAATCAGAAGCACTCTTACACCCTGCAGAACAATCAGAAGTCTTCTTAAACCCTGCAGAACAATCAGAAGTCCTCTTACACCCTGCAGAACAATCAGAAGCACTCTTACACCCTGCAGAACAATCAAAAAGTCTTCTTACACCCTGCAGAACAATCAGGAGTCCTCTTACACCCTGCAGAACAATCAGAAGCACTCTTACACCCTACAGAACAATCAAAAGTCTTCTTACACCCTGCAGAACAATCAGAAGTCCTCTTACACCCTACAGAACAATCAGAAGTCCCTCTTACACCCTGCAGAACAATCAGAAGTCCTCTTACACCCTGCAGAACAATCAGAAGCACTCTTACACCCTGCAGAACAATCAGAAGTTCTCTTACACCCTACAGAACAATCAGAAGTTCTCTTACACCCTGCAGAACAATCAGAAGCACTCTTACACCCTGCAGAACAATCAGAAGCCCTCTTACACCCTGCAGAACAATCAGAAGTCCTCTTACACCCTGCAGAACAATCAGAAGTCCCTCTTACACCCTGCAGAACAATCAGAAGCACTCTTACACCCTGCAGAACAATCAGAAGTCCCTCTTACACCCTGCAGAGCAATCAGAAGTCCTCTTACACCCTGCAGAACAATCAGAGCACTCTTACACCCTGCAGAACAATCAGAAGTCCCTCTTACACCCTGCAGAACAATCAGAAGTCCCTCTTACACCCTGCAGAACAATCAGAAGCACTCTTACACCCTGCAGAACAATCAGAAGCACTCTTACACCCTGCAGAACAATCAGAAGCACTCCTACACCCTGCAGAACAATCAGAGCACTCTTACACCCTGCAGAACAATTAGAAGTCCCTCTTACACCCTGCAGAACAATCAGAAGCACTCTTACACCCTGCAGAACAATCAGAAGTCCTCTTACAGCCTGCAGAACAATCAGAAGCACTCTTACACCCTGCAGAACAATCAGAAGTCCCTCTTACACCCTGCAGAACAATCAGAAGCACTCTTACACCCTGCAGAACAATCAGAAATCCCTCTTACACCCTGCAGAACAATCAGAAGCACTCTTACACCCTGCAGAACAATCAGAAGTTCTCTTACACCCTGCAGAACAATCAGAAGTCCCTCTTACACCCTGCAGAACAATCAGAAGTCCTCTTACACCCTACAGAACAATCAGAAGTCCCTCTTACACCCTACAGAACAATCAGAAGCACTCTTACACCCTACAGAACAATCAGAAGCACTCTTACACCCTACAGAACAATCAGAAGCACTCTTACACCCTGCAGAACAATCAGAAGTCCATCTTACACCCTACAGAACAATCAGAAGTCCCTCTTACACCCTGCAGAACAATCAGAAGTCCCTCTTACACCCTACAGAACAATCAGAAGTCCCTCTTACACTCTGCAGAACAATCAGAAGCACTCTTACACCCTGCAGAACAATCAGAAGTCCCTCTTACACCCTACAGAACAATCAGAAGTCCCTCTTACACCCTGCAGAACAATCAGAAGTCCCTCTTACACCCTACAGAACAATCAGAAGTCCCTCTTACACCCTGCAGAACAATCAGAAGCACTCTTACACCCTGCAGAACAATCAGAGCACTCTTACACCCTGCAGAACAATCAGAAGCACTCTTACACCCTGCAGAACAATCAGAGCACTCTTACACCCTGCAGAACAATCAGAGCACTCTTACACCCTGCAGAACAATCAGAAGCACTCTTACACCCTGCAGAACAATCAGAGCACTCTTACACCCTGCAGAACAATCAGAAGCACTCTTACACCCTGCAGAACAATCAGAAGTCCCTCTTACACCCTGCAGAACAATCAGAGCACTCTTACACCCTGCAGAACAATCAGAAGTCCTCTTACACCCTGCAGAACAATCAGAAGTCCTCTCACACCCTGCAGAACAATCAGAAGCACTTTTACACCCTACAGAACAATCAGAAGCACTCTTACACCCTGCAGAACAATCAGAAGCACTCTTACACCCTGCAGAACAATCAGAAGCCCTCTTACACCCTACAGAACAATCAGAAGTCCTCTTACACCCTGCAGAACAATCAGAAGCACTCTTACACCCTGCAGAACAATCAGAAGTCCCTCTTACACCCTACAGAACAATCAGAAGCCCTCTTACACCCTGCAGAACAATCAAAAGTCCCTCTTACACCCTATAGAACAATCAGAAGCACTCTTACACCCTGCAGAACAATCAGAAGTCCATCTTACACCCTACAGAACAATCAGAAGCACTCTTACACCCTGTAGAACAATCAGAAGCACTCTTACACCCTGCAGAACAATCAGAAGTCCCTCTTACACTCTACAGAACAATCAGAAGCACTCTTACACCCTGCAGAACAATCAGAAGCCTCCTTACACCCTGCAGAACAATCAGAAGTCCCTCTTACACCCTACAGAACAATCAGAAGCACTCTTACACCCTGCAGAACAATCAGAAGTCTTCTTACACCCTGCAGAACAATCAGAAGCACTCTTACACCCTGCAGAACAATCAGAAGTCCTCTTACACCCTACAGAACAATCAGAAGTCTTCTTACACCCTGCAGAACAATCAGAAGTCCTCTTACACCCTGCAGAACAATCAGAAGCACTCTTACACCCTGCAGAACAATCAGAAGTCTTCTTAAACCCTGCAGAACAATCAGAAGTCCTCTTACACCCTGCAGAACAATCAGAAGCACTCTTACACCCTGCAGAACAATCAAAAGTCTTCTTACACCCTGCAGAACAATCAGGAGTCCTCTTACACCCTGCAGAACAATCAGAAGCACTCTTACACCCTACAGAACAATCAGAAGTCTTCTTACACCCTGCAGAACAATCAGAAGTCCTCTTACACCCTACAGAACAATCAGAAGTCCCTCTTACACCCTGCAGAACAATCAGAAGTCCTCTTACACCCTGCAGAACAATCAGAAGCACTCTTACACCCTGCAGAACAATCAGAAGTTCTCTTACACCCTACAGAACAATCAGAAGTTCTCTTACACCCTGCAGAACAATCAGAAGCACTCTTACACCCTGCAGAACAATCAGAAGCCCTCTTACACCCTGCAGAACAATCAGAAGTCCTCTTACACCCTGCAGAACAATCAGAAGTCCCTCTTACACCCTGCAGAACAATCAGAAGCACTCTTACACCCTGCAGAACAATCAGAAGTCCCTCTTACACCCTGCAGAGCAATCAGAAGTCCTCTTACACCCTGCAGAACAATCAGAGCACTCTTACAACCCTGCAGAACAATCAGAAGTCCCTCTTACACCCTGCAGAACAATCAGAAGTCCCTCTTACACCCTGCAGAACAATCAGAAGCACTCTTACACCCTGCAGAACAATCAGAAGTCCCTCTTACAGCCTGCAGAACAATCAGAAGCACTCTTACACCCTGCAGAACAATCAGAAGTCCCTCTTACACCCTGCAGAACAATCAGAAGCACTCTTACACCCTGCAGAACAATCAGAAATCCCTCTTACACCCTGCAGAACAATCAGAAGCACTCTTACACCCTGCAGAACAATCAGAAGTTCTCTTACACCCTGCAGAACAATCAGAAGTCCCTCTTACACCCTGCAGAACAATCAGAAGTCCTCTTACACCCTACAGAACAATCAGAAGTCCCTCTTACACCCTACAGAACAATCAGAAGCACTCTTACACCCTACAGAACAATCAGAAGCACTCTTACACCCTACAGAACAATCAGAAGCACTCTTACACCCTGCAGAACAATCAGAAGTCCCTCTTACACCCTACAGAACAATCAGAAGTCCCTCTTACACCCTGCAGAACAATCAGAAGTCCCTCTTACACCCTACAGAACAATCAGAAGTCCCTCTTACACTCTGCAGAACAATCAGAAGCACTCTTACACCCTGCAGAACAATCAGAAGTCCCTCTTACACCCTACAGATCAATCAGAAGTCCCTCTTACACCCTGCAGAACAATCAGAAGTCCCTCTTACACCCTACAGAACAATCAGAAGTCCCTCTTACACCCTGCAGAACAATCAGAAGCACTCTTACACCCTGCAGAACAATCAGAGCACTCTTACACCCTGCAGAACAATCAGAAGCACTCTTACACCCTGCAGAACAATCAGAGCACTCTTACACCCTGCAGAACAATCAGAGCACTCTTACACCCTGCAGAACAATCAGAAGCACTCTTACACCCTGCAGAACAATCAGAGCACTCTTACACCCTGCAGAACAATCAGAAGCACTCTTACACCCTGCAGAACAATCAGAAGTCCCTCTTACACCCTGCAGAACAATCAGAGCACTCTTACACCCTGCAGAACAATCAGAAGCACTCTTACACCCTGCAGAACAATCAGAGCACTCTTACACCCTGCAGAACAATCAGAAGTCCTCTTACACCCTGCAGAACAATCAGAAGCACTCTTACACCCTACAGAACAATCAGAAGTCCTCTTACACCCTGCTGAACAATCAGAAGTCCTCTTACACCCTACAGAACAGTCAGAGCACTCTTACACCCTGCAGAACAATCAGAGCACTCTTACACCCTGCAGAACAGTCAGAAGTCCTCTTACACCCTGCAGAACAATCAGAAGCACTCTTACACCCTGCAGAACAATCAGAAGCACTCTTACACCCTACAGAACAATCAGAAGTCCCTCTTACACCCTGCAGAACAATCAGAAGTCCTCTTACTCCCTACAGAACAGTCAGAGCACTCTTACACCCTGCAGAACAATCAGAGCACTCTTACACCCTGCAGAACAGTCAGAAGTCCTCTTACACCCTGCAGAACAATCAGAAGTCCTCTTACACCCTGCAGAACAATCAGAAGTCCTCTCACACCCTGCAGAACAATCAGAAGCACTCTTACACCCTACAGAACAATCAGAAGCACTCTTACACCCTGCAGAACAATCAGAAGCACTCTTACACCCTGCAGAACAATCAGAAGCCCTCTTACACCCTACAGAACAATCAGAAGTCCTCTTACACCCTGCAGAACAATCAGAAGCACTCTTACACCCTGCAGAACAATCAGAAGTCCCTCTTACACCCTACAGAACAATCAGAAGCCCTCTTACACCCTGCAGAACAATCAAAAGTCCCTCTTACACCCTATAGAACAATCAGAAGCACTCTTACACCCTGCAGAACAATCAGAAGTCCCTCTTACACCCTACAGAACAATCAGAAGCACTCTTACACCCTGTAGGACAATCAGAAGCACTCTTACACCCTGCAGAACAATCAGAAGTCCCTCTTACACTCTACAGAACAATCAGAAGCACTCTTACACCCTGCAGAACAATCAGAAGCCCCCTTACACCCTGCAGAACAATCAGAAGTCCCTCTTACACCCTACAGAACAATCAGAAGCACTCTTACACCCTGCAGAACAATCAGAAGCACTCTTACACCCTGCAGAACAATCAGAAGCCCTCTTACACCCTACAGAACAATCAGAAGTCCTCTTACACCCTGCAGAACAATCAGAAGCACTCTTACACCCTGCAGAACAATCAGAAGTCCCTCTTACACCCTACAGAACAATCAGAAGCCCTCTTACACCCTGCAGAACAATCAAAAGTCCCTCTTACACCCTATAGAACAATCAGAAGCACTCTTACACCCTGCAGAACAATCAGAAGTCCATCTTACACCCTACAGAACAATCAGAAGCACTCTTACACCCTGTAGAACAATCAGAAGCACTCTTACACCCTGCAGAACAATCAGAAGTCCCTCTTACACTCTACAGAACAATCAGAAGCACTCTTACACCCTGCAGAACAATCAGAAGCCTCCTTACACCCTGCAGAACAATCAGAAGTCCCTCTTACACCCTACAGAACAATCAGAAGCACTCTTACACCCTGCAGAACAATCAGAAGTCTTCTTACACCCTGCAGAACAATCAGAAGCACTCTTACACCCTGCAGAACAATCAGAAGTCCTCTTACACCCTACAGAACAATCAGAAGTCTTCTTACACCCTGCAGAACAATCAGAAGTCCTCTTACACCCTGCAGAACAATCAGAAGCACTCTTACACCCTGCAGAACAATCAGAAGTCTTCTTAAACCCTGCAGAACAATCAGAAGTCCTCTTACACCCTGCAGAACAATCAGAAGCACTCTTACACCCTGCAGAACAATCAAAAGTCTTCTTACACCCTGCAGAACAATCAGGAGTCCTCTTACACCCTGCAGAACAATCAGAAGCACTCTTACACCCTACAGAACAATCAAAAGTCTTCTTACACCCTGCAGAACAATCAGAAGTCCTCTTACACCCTACAGAACAATCAGAAGTCCCTCTTACACCCTGCAGAACAATCAGAAGTCCTCTTACACCCTGCAGAACAATCAGAAGCACTCTTACACCCTGCAGAACAATCAGAAGTTCTCTTACACCCTACAGAACAATCAGAAGTTCTCTTACACCCTGCAGAACAATCAGAAGCACTCTTACACCCTGCAGAACAATCAGAAGCCCTCTTACACCCTGCAGAACAATCAGAAGTCCTCTTACACCCTGCAGAACAATCAGAAGTCCCTCTTACACCCTGCAGAACAATCAGAAGCACTCTTACACCCTGCAGAACAATCAGAAGTCCCTCTTACACCCTGCAGAGCAATCAGAAGTCCTCTTACACCCTGCAGAACAATCAGAGCACTCTTACACCCTGCAGAACAATCAGAAGTCCCTCTTACACCCTGCAGAACAATCAGAAGTCCCTCTTACACCCTGCAGAACAATCAGAAGCACTCTTACACCCTGCAGAACAATCAGAAGCACTCTTACACCCTGCAGAACAATCAGAAGCACTCTTACACCCTGCAGAACAATCAGAGCACTCTTACACCCTGCAGAACAATTAGAAGTCCCTCTTACACCCTGCAGAACAATCAGAAGCACTCTTACACCCTGCAGAACAATCAGAAGTCCCTCTTACAGCCTGCAGAACAATCAGAAGCACTCTTACACCCTGCAGAACAATCAGAAGTCCCTCTTACACCCTGCAGAACAATCAGAAGCACTCTTACACCCTGCAGAACAATCAGAAATCCCTCTTACACCCTGCAGAACAATCAGAAGCACTCTTACACCCTGCAGAACAATCAGAAGTTCTCTTACACCCTGCAGAACAATCAGAAGTCCCTCTTACACCCTGCAGAACAATCAGAAGTCCTCTTACACCCTACAGAACAATCAGAAGTCCCTCTTACACCCTACAGAACAATCAGAAGCACTCTTACACCCTACAGAACAATCAGAAGCACTCTTACACCCTACAGAACAATCAGAAGCACTCTTACACCCTGCAGAACAATCAGAAGTCCATCTTACACCCTACAGAACAATCAGAAGTCCCTCTTACACCCTGCAGAACAATCAGAAGTCCCTCTTACACCCTACAGAACAATCAGAAGTCCCTCTTACACTCTGCAGAACAATCAGAAGCACTCTTACACCCTGCAGAACAATCAGAAGTCCCTCTTACACCCTACAGAACAATCAGAAGTCCCTCTTACACCCTGCAGAACAATCAGAAGTCCCTCTTACACCCTACAGAACAATCAGAAGTCCCTCTTACACCCTGCAGAACAATCAGAAGCACTCTTACACCCTGCAGAACAATCAGAGCACTCTTACACCCTGCAGAACAATCAGAAGCACTCTTACACCCTGCAGAACAATCAGAGCACTCTTACACCCTGCAGAACAATCAGAGCACTCTTACACCCTGCAGAACAATCAGAAGCACTCTTACACCCTGCAGAACAATCAGAGCACTCTTACACCCTGCAGAACAATCAGAAGCACTCTTACACCCTGCAGAACAATCAGAAGTCCCTCTTACACCCTGCAGAACAATCAGAGCACTCTTACACCCTGCAGAACAATCAGAAGCACTCTTACACCCTGCAGAACAATCAGAGCACTCTTACACCCTGCAGAACAATCAGAAGTCCTCTTACACCCTGCAGAACAATCAGAAGCACTCTTACACCCTACAGAACAATCAGAAGTCCTCTTACACCCTGCAGAACAATCAGAAGTCCTCTTACACCCTACAGAACAGTCAGAGCACTCTTACACCCTGCAGAACAATCAGAGCACTCTTACACCCTGCAGAACAGTCAGAAGTCCTCTTACACACTGCAGAACAATCAGAAGCACTCTTACACCCTGCAGAACAATCAGAAGCACTCTTACACCCTACAGAACAATCAGAAGTCCCTCTTACACCCTGCAGAACAATCAGAAGTCCTCTTACTCCCTACAGAACAGTCAGAGCACTCTTACACCCTGCAGAACAATCAGAGCACTCTTACACCCTGCAGAACAGTCAGAAGTCCTCTTACACCCTGCAGAACAATCAGAAGTCCTCTTACACCCTGCAGAACAATCAGAAGTCCTCTCACACCCTGCAGAACAATCAGAAGCACTCTTACACCCTACAGAACAATCAGAAGCACTCTTACACCCTGCAGAACAATCAGAAGCACTCTTACACCCTGCAGAACAATCAGAAGCCCTCTTACACCCTACAGAACAATCAGAAGTCCTCTTACACCCTGCAGAACAATCAGAAGCACTCTTACACCCTGCAGAACAATCAGAAGTCCCTCTTACACCCTACAGAACAATCAGAAGCCCTCTTACACCCTGCAGAACAATCAAAAGTCCCTCTTACACCCTATAGAACAATCAGAAGCACTCTTACACCCTGCAGAACAATCAGAAGTCCCTCTTACACCCTACAGAACAATCAGAAGCACTCTTACACCCTGTAGGAACAATCAGAAGCACTCTTACACCCTGCAGAACAATCAGAAGTCCCTCTTACACTCTACAGAACAATCAGAAGCACTCTTACACCCTGCAGAACAATCAGAAGCCCCTTACACCCTGCAGAACAATCAGAAGTCCCTCTTACACCCTACAGAACAATCAGAAGCACTCTTACACCCTGCAGAACAATCAGAAGTCTTCTTACACCCTGCAGAACAATCAGAAGCACTCTTACACCCTGCAGAACAATCAGAAGTCCTCTTACACCCTACAGAACAATCAGAAGTCTTCTTACACCCTGCAGAACAATCAGAAGTCCTCTTACACCCTGCAGAACAATCAGAAGCACTCTTACACCCTGCAGAACAATCAGAAGTCTTCTTAAACCCTGCAGAACAATCAGAAGTCCTCTTACACCCTGCAGAACAATCAGAAGCACTCTTACACCCTGCAGAACAATCAGAAGTCTTCTTACACCCTGCAGAACAATCAGGAGTCCTCTTACACCCTGCAGAACAATCAGAAGCACTCTTACACCCTACAGAACAATCAGAAGTCTTCTTACACCCTGCAGAACAATCAGAAGTCCTCTTACACCCTACAGAACAATCAGAAGTCCCTCTTACACCCTGCAGAACAATCAGAAGTCCTCTTACACCCTGCAGAACAATCAGAAGCACTCTTACACCCTGCAGAACAATCAGAAGTTCTCTTACACCCTACAGAACAATCAGAAGTTCTCTTACACCCTGCAGAACAATCAGAAGCACTCTTACACCCTGCAGAACAATCAGAAGTTCTCTTACACCCTACAGAACAATCAGAAGTTCTCTTACACCC
The DNA here is from genome assembly GCF_040958095.1 of Procambarus clarkii. Classification (NCBI taxonomy): domain Eukaryota; kingdom Metazoa; phylum Arthropoda; class Malacostraca; order Decapoda; family Cambaridae; genus Procambarus; species Procambarus clarkii. The sequence goes on from NC_091167.1 coordinate 19,877,620, forward strand.
TGCAGAACAATCAGAAGCACTCTTACACCCTGCAGAACAATCAGAAGCACTCTTACACCCTACAGAACAATCAGAAGTCCTCTTACACCCTGCAGAACAATCAGAAGTCCCTCTTACACCCTACAGAACAATCAGAAGCACTCTTACACCCTACAGAACAATCAGAAGTTCTCTTACACCCTACAGAACAATCAGAAGTTCTCTTACACCCTGCAGAACAATCAGAAGTCCCTCTTACACCCTGCAGAACAATCAGAAGCACTCTTACACCCTACAGAACAATCAGAAGTCCCTCTTACACCCTGCAGAACAATCAGAAGTCCTCTTACACCCTACAGAACAATCGGAAGTCTTCTTACACCCTGCAGAACAATCAGAAGCACTCTTACACCCTGCAGAACAATCAGAAGTCCTCTTACACCCTGCAGAACAATCAGAAGAACTCTTACACCCTACAGAACAATCAGAAGTCCCTCTTACACCCTGCAGAACAATCAGAAGCACTCTTACACCCTACAGAACAATCAGAAGCACTCTTATACCCTGCAGAACAATCAGAAGTCCCTCTTACACGCTACAGAACAATCAGAAGCACTCTTACACCCTGCAGAACAATCAGAAGCACTCTTACACCCTGCAGAACAATCAGAAGCACTCTTACACCCTGCAGAACAATCAGAAGCACTCTTACACCCTGCAGAACAATCAGAAGCACTCTTACACCCTGCAGAACAATCAGAAGCACTCTTACACCCTGCAGAACAATCAGAAGCACTCTTACACCCTGCAGAACAATCAGAAGCACTCTTACACCCTGCAGAACAATCAGAAGCACTCTTACACCCTGCAGAACAATCAGAAGCACTCTTACACCCTGCAGAACAATCAGAAGTCCTCTTACACCCTGCAGAACAATCAGAAGCACTCTTACACCCTGCAGAACAATCAGAAGCACTCTTACACCCTGCAGAACAATCAGAAGTCCCTCTTACACCCTGCAGAACAATCAGAAGCACTCTTACACCCTGCAGAACAATCAGAAGCACTCTTACACCCTGCAGAACAATCAGAAGCACTCTTACACCCTGCAGAACAATCAGAAGTCCCTCTTACACCCTGCAGAACAATCAGAAGCACTCTTACACCCTGCAGAACAATCAGAAGTCCCTCGTACACCCTGCAGAACAATCAGAAGCACTCTTACACTTTACAGAACAATCAGAAGTCTTCTTACACCCTGCAGAACAATCAGAAGCACTCTTACACCCTGCAGAACAATCAGAAGTCCTCTTACACCCTGCAGAAGAATCAGAAGTCCTCTTACACCCTACAGAACAATCAGAAGTCCTCTTACACCCTACAGAACAATCAGAAGCACTCTTACACCCTGCAGAACAATCAGAAGCACTCTTACACCCTGCAGAACAATCAGAAGCACTCTTACACCCTGCAGAACAATCAGAAGTCCCTCTTACACCCTGCAGAATAATCAGAAACACTCTTACACTTTACAGAACAATCAGAAGTCCTCTTACACCCTGCAGAACAATCAGAAGCACTCTTACACCCTGCAGAACAATCAGAAGTCCCTCTTACACCCTGCAGAACAATCAGAAGCACTCTTACACCCTGCAGAACAATCAGAAGTTCTCTTACACCCTGCAGAACAATCAGAAGTCCCTCTTACACCCTGCAGAACAATCAGAAGTCCTCTTACACCCTACAGAACAATCAGAAGTCCCTCTTACACCCTACAGAACAATCAGAAGCACTCTTACACCCTACAGAACAATCAGAAGCACTCTTACACCCTACAGAACAATCAGAAGCACTCTTACACCCTGCAGAACAATCAGAAGTCCCTCTTACACCCTACAGAACAATCAGAAGTCCCTCTTACACCCTGCAGAACAATCAGAAGTCCCTCTTACACCCTACAGAACAATCAGAAGTCCCTCTTACACTCTGCAGAACAATCAGAAGCACTCTTACACCCTGCAGAACAATCAGAAGTCCCTCTTACACCCTACAGAACAATCAGAAGTCCCTCTTACACCCTGCAGAACAATCAGAAGTCCCTCTTACACCCTACAGAACAATCAGAAGTCCCTCTTACACCCTGCAGAACAATCAGAAGCACTCTTACACCCTGCAGAACAGTCAGAGCACTCTTACACCCTGCAGAACAATCAGAAGCACTCTTACACCCTGCAGAACAATCAGAGCACTCTTACACCCTGCAGAACAATCAGAAGCACTCTTACACCCTGCAGAACAATCAGAAGTCCCTCTTACACCCTGCAGAACAATCAGAGCACTCTTACACCCTGCAGAACAATCAGAAGCACTCTTACACCCTGCAGAACAATCAGAGCACTCTTACACCCTGCAGAACAATCAGAAGTCCTCTTACACCCTGCAGAACAATCAGAAGCACTCTTACACCCTACAGAACAATCAGAAGTCCTCTTACACCCTGCTGAACAATTAGAAGTCCTCTTACACCCTACAGAACAGTCAGAGCACTCTTACACCCTGCAGAACAATCAGAGCACTCTTACACCCTGCAGAACAGTCAGAAGTCCTCTTACACCCTGCAGAACAATCAGAAGCACTCTTACACCCTGCAGAACAATCAGAAGCACTCTTACACCCTACAGAACAATCAGAAGTCCCTCTTACACCCTGCAGAACAATCAGAAGTCCTCTTACTCCCTACAGAACAGTCAGAGCACTCTTACACCCTGCAGAACAATCAGAGCACTCTTACACCCTGCAGAACAGTCAGAAGTCCTCTTACACCCTGCAGAACAATCAGAAGTCCTCTTACACCCTGCAGAACAATCAGAAGTCCTCTCACACCCTGCAGAACAATCAGAAGCACTCTTACACCCTACAGAACAATCAGAAGCACTCTTACACCCTGCAGAACAATCAGAAGCACTCTTACACCCTGCAGAACAATCAGAAGCCCTCTTACACCCTACAGAACAATCAGAAGTCCTCTTACACCCTGCAGAACAATCAGAAGCACTCTTACACCCTGCAGAACAATCAGAAGTCCCTCTTACACCCTACAGAACAATCAGAAGCCCTCTTACACCCTGCAGAACAATCAAAAGTCCCTCTTACACCCTATAGAACAATCAGAAGCACTCTTACACCCTGCAGAACAATCAGAAGTCCCTCTTACACCCTACAGAACAATCAGAAGCACTCTTACACCCTGTAGGACAATCAGAAGCACTCTTACACCCTGCAGAACAATCAGAAGTCCCTCTTACACTCTACAGAACAATCAGAAGCACTCTTACACCCTGCAGAACAATCAGAAGCCCCCTTACACCCTGCAGAACAATCAGAAGTCCCTCTTACACCCTACAGAACAATCAGAAGCACTCTTACACCCTGCAGAACAATCAGAAGCACTCTTACACCCTGCAGAACAATCAGAAGCCCTCTTACACCCTACAGAACAATCAGAAGTCCTCTTACACCCTGCAGAACAATCAGAAGCACTCTTACACCCTGCAGAACAATCAGAAGTCCCTCTTACACCCTACAGAACAATCAGAAGCCCTCTTACACCCTGCAGAACAATCAAAAGTCCCTCTTACACCCTATAGAACAATCAGAAGCACTCTTACACCCTGCAGAACAATCAGAAGTCCATCTTACACCCTACAGAACAATCAGAAGCACTCTTACACCCTGTAGAACAATCAGAAGCACTCTTACACCCTGCAGAACAATCAGAAGTCCCTCTTACACTCTACAGAACAATCAGAAGCACTCTTACACCCTGCAGAACAATCAGAAGCCTCCTTACACCCTGCAGAACAATCAGAAGTCCCTCTTACACCCTACAGAACAATCAGAAGCACTCTTACACCCTGCAGAACAATCAGAAGTCTTCTTACACCCTGCAGAACAATCAGAAGCACTCTTACACCCTGCAGAACAATCAGAAGTCCTCTTACACCCTACAGAACAATCAGAAGTCTTCTTACACCCTGCAGAACAATCAGAAGTCCTCTTACACCCTGCAGAACAATCAGAAGCACTCTTACACCCTGCAGAACAATCAGAAGTCTTCTTAAACCCTGCAGAACAATCAGAAGTCCTCTTACACCCTGCAGAACAATCAGAAGCACTCTTACACCCTGCAGAACAATCAAAAGTCTTCTTACACCCTGCAGAACAATCAGGAGTCCTCTTACACCCTGCAGAACTATCAGAAGCACTCTTACACCCTACAGAACAATCAAAAGTCTTCTTACACCCTGCAGAACAATCAGAAGTCCTCTTACACCCTACAGAACAATCAGAAGTCCCTCTTACACCCTGCAGAACAATCAGAAGTCCTCTTACACCCTGCAGAACAATCAGAAGCACTCTTACACCCTGCAGAACAATCAGAAGTTCTCTTACACCCTACAGAACAATCAGAAGTTCTCTTACACCCTGCAGAACAATCAGAAGCACTCTTACACCCTGCAGAACAATCAGAAGCCCTCTTACACCCTGCAGAACAATCAGAAGTCCTCTTACACCCTGCAGAACAATCAGAAGTCCCTCTTACACCCTGCAGAACAATCAGAAGCACTCTTACACCCTGCAGAACAATCAGAAGTCCCTCTTACACCCTGCAGAGCAATCAGAAGTCCTCTTACACCCTGCAGAACAATCAGAGCACTCTTACACCCTGCAGAACAATCAGAAGTCCCTCTTACACCCTGCAGAACAATCAGAAGTCCCTCTTACACCCTGCAGAACAATCAGAAGCACTCTTACACCCTGCAGAACAATCAGAAGCACTCTTACACCCTGCAGAACAATCAGAAGCACTCTTACACCCTGCAGAACAATCAGAGCACTCTTACACCCTGCAGAACAATTAGAAGTCCCTCTTACACCCTGCAGAACAATCAGAAGCACTCTTACACCCTGCAGAACAATCAGAAGTCCCTCTTACAGCCTGCAGAACAATCAGAAGCACTCTTACACCCTGCAGAACAATCAGAAGTCCCTCTTACACCCTGCAGAACAATCAGAAGCACTCTTACACCCTGCAGAACAATCAGAAGTCCCTCTTACACCCTGCAGAACAATCAGAAGCACTCTTACACCCTGCAGAACAATCAGAAGTTCTCTTACACCCTGCAGAACAATCAGAAGTCCCTCTTACACCCTGCAGAACAATCAGAAGTCCTCTTACACCCTACAGAACAATCAGAAGTCCCTCTTACACCCTACAGAACAATCAGAAGCACTCTTACACCCTACAGAACAATCAGAAGCACTCTTACACCCTACAGAACAATCAGAAGCACTCTTACACCCTGCAGAACAATCAGAAGTCCCTCTTACACCCTACAGAACAATCAGAAGTCCCTCTTACACCCTGCAGAACAATCAGAAGTCCCTCTTACACCCTACAGAACAATCAGAAGTCCCTCTTACACTCTGCAGAACAATCAGAAGCACTCTTACACCCTGCAGAACAATCAGAAGTCCCTCTTACACCCTACAGAACAATCAGAAGTCCCTCTTACACCCTGCAGAACAATCAGAAGTCCCTCTTACACCCTACAGAACAATCAGAAGTCCCTCTTACACCCTGCAGAACAATCAGAAGCACTCTTACACCCTGCAGAACAATCAGAGCACTCTTACACCCTGCAGAACAATCAGAAGCACTCTTACACCCTGCAGAACAATCAGAGCACTCTTACACCCTGCAGAACAATCAGAGCACTCTTACACCCTGCAGAACAATCAGAAGCACTCTTACACCCTGCAGAACAATCAGAGCACTCTTACACCCTGCAGAACAATCAGAAGCACTCTTACACCCTGCAGAACAATCAGAAGTCCCTCTTACACCCTGCAGAACAATCAGAGCACTCTTACACCCTGCAGAACAATCAGAAGCACTCTTACACCCTGCAGAACAATCAGAGCACTCTTACACCCTGCAGAACAATCAGAAGTCCTCTTACACCCTGCAGAACAATCAGAAGCACTCTTACACCCTACAGAACAATCAGAAGTCCTCTTACACCCTGCAGAACAATCAGAAGTCCTCTTACACCCTACAGAACAGTCAGAGCACTCTTACACCCTGCAGAACAATCAGAGCACTCTTACACCCTGCAGAACAGTCAGAAGTCCTCTTACACCCTGCAGAACAATCAGAAGCACTCTTACACCCTGCAGAACAATCAGAAGCACTCTTACACCCTACAGAACAATCAGAAGTCCCTCTTACACCCTGCAGAACAATCAGAAGTCCTCTTACTCCCTACAGAACAGTCAGAGCACTCTTACACCCTGCAGAACAATCAGAGCACTCTTACACCCTGCAGAACAGTCAGAAGTCCTCTTACACCCTGCAGAACAATCAGAAGTCCTCTTACACCCTGCAGAACAATCAGAAGTCCTCTCACACCCTGCAGAACAATCAGAAGCACTCTTACACCCTACAGAACAATCAGAAGCACTCTTACACCCTGCAGAACAATCAGAAGCACTCTTACACCCTGCAGAACAATCAGAAGCCCTCTTACACCCTACAGAACAATCAGAAGTCCTCTTACACCCTGCAGAACAATCAGAAGCACTCTTACACCCTGCAGAACAATCAGAAGTCCCTCTTACACCCTACAGAACAATCAGAAGCCCTCTTACACCCTGCAGAACAATCAAAAGTCCCTCTTACACCCTATAGAACAATCAGAAGCACTCTTACACCCTGCAGAACAATCAGAAGTCCCTCTTACACCCTACAGAACAATCAGAAGCACTCTTACACCCTGTAGGACAATCAGAAGCACTCTTACACCCTGCAGAACAATCAGAAGTCCCTCTTACACTCTACAGAACAATCAGAAGCACTCTTACACCCTGCAGAACAATCAGAAGCCCCCTTACACCCTGCAGAACAATCAGAAGTCCCTCTTACACCCTACAGAACAATCAGAAGCACTCTTACACCCTGCAGAACAATCAGAAGTCTTCTTACACCCTGCAGAACAATCAGAAGCACTCTTACACCCTGCAGAACAATCAGAAGTCCTCTTACACCCTACAGAACAATCAGAAGTCTTCTTACACCCTGCAGAACAATCAGAAGTCCTCTTACACCCTGCAGAACAATCAGAAGCACTCTTACACCCTGCAGAACAATCAGAAGTCTTCTTAAACCCTGCAGAACAATCAGAAGTCCTCTTACACCCTGCAGAACAATCAGAAGCACTCTTACACCCTGCAGAACAATCAGAAGTCTTCTTACACCCTGCAGAACAATCAGGAGTCCTCTTACACCCTGCAGAACAATCAGAAGCACTCTTACACCCTACAGAACAATCAGAAGTCTTCTTACACCCTGCAGAACAATCAGAAGTCCTCTTACACCCTACAGAACAATCAGAAGTCCCTCTTACACCCTGCAGAACAATCAGAAGTCCTCTTACACCCTGCAGAACAATCAGAAGCACTCTTACACCCTGCAGAACAATCAGAAGTTCTCTTACACCCTACAGAACAATCAGAAGTTCTCTTACACCCTGCAGAACAATCAGAAGCACTCTTACACCCTGCAGAACAATCAGAAGTTCTCTTACACCCTACAGAACAATCAGAAGTTCTCTTACACCCTGCAGAACAATCAGAAGCACTCTTACACCCTGCAGAACAATCAGAAGCACTCTTACACCCTACAGAACAATCAGAAGTCCTCTTACACCCTGCAGAACAATCAGAAGTCCCTCTTACACCCTACAGAACAATCAGAAGCACTCTTACACCCTACAGAACAATCAGAAGTTCTCTTACACCCTACAGAACAATCAGAAGTTCTCTTACACCCTGCAGAACAATCAGAAGTCCCTCTTACACCCTGCAGAACAATCAGAAGCACTCTTACACCCTACAGAACAATCAGAAGTCCCTCTTACACCCTGCAGAACAATCAGAAGTCCTCTTACACCCTACAGAACAATCAGAAGTCTTCTTACACCCTGCAGAACAATCAGAAGCACTCTTACACCCTGCAGAACAATCAGAAGTCCTCTTACACCCTGCAGAACAATCAGAAGAACTCTTACACCCTACAGAACAATCAGAAGTCCCTCTTACACCCTGCAGAACAATCAGAAGCACTCTTACACCCTACAGAACAATCAGAAGCACTCTTATACCCTGCAGAACAATCAGAAGTCCCTCTTACACGCTACAGAACAATCAGAAGCACTCTTACACCCTGCAGAACAATCAGAAGCACTCTTACACCCTGCAGAACAATCAGAAGCACTCTTACACCCTGCAGAACAATCAGAAGCACTCTTACACCCTGCAGAACAATCAGAAGCACTCTTACACCCTGCAGAACAATCAGAAGCACTCTTACACCCTGCAGAACAATCAGAAGCACTCTTACACCCTGCAGAACAATCAGAAGCACTCTTACACCCTGCAGAACAATCAGAAGCACTCTTACACCCTGCAGAACAATCAGAAGTCCTCTTACACCCTGCAGAAGAATCAGAAGCACTCTTACACCCTGCAGAACAATCAGAAGCACTCTTACACCCTGCAGAACAATCAGAAGTCCCTCTTACACCCTGCAGAACAATCAGAAGCACTCTTACACCCTGCAGAACAATCAGAAGCACTCTTACACCCTGCAGAACAATCAGAAGCACTCTTACACCCTGCAGAACAATCAGAAGTCCCTCTTACACCCTGCAGAACAATCAGAAGCACTCTTACACCCTGCAGAACAATCAGAAGTCCCTCGTACACCCTGCAGAACAATCAGAAGCACTCTTACACTTTACAGAACAATCAGAAGTCTTCTTACACCCTGCAGAACAATCAGAAGCACTCTTACACCCTGCAGAACAATCAGAAGTCCTCTTACACCCTGCAGAAGAATCAGAAGTCCTCTTACACCCTACAGAACAATCAGAAGTCCTCTTACACCCTACAGAACAATCAGAAGCACTCTTACACCCTGCAGAACAATCAGAAGCACTCTTACACCCTGCAGAACAATCAGAAGCACTCTTACACCCTGCAGAACAATCAGAAGTCCCTCTTACACCCTGCAGAATAATCAGAAACACTCTTACACTTTACAGAACAATCAGAAGTCCTCTTATACCCTGCAGAACAATCAGAAGCACTCTTACACCCTGCAGAACAATCAGAAGTCCTCTTACACCCTGCAGAACAATCAGAAGTCCTCTTACACCCTACAGAACAATCAGAAGTCCTCTTACACCCTACAGAACAATCAGAAGTCCTCTTACACCCTACAGAACAATCAGAAACACTCTTACACCCTGCAGAACAATCAGAAGCACTCTTACACCCTGCAGAACAATCAGAAGCACTCTTACACCCTACAGAACAATCAGAAGTCCCTCTTACACCCTGCAGAACAATCAGAAGCACTCTTACACCCTGCAGAACAATCAGAAGCACTCTTACACCCTGCAGAACAATCAGAAGTCCCTCTTACACCCTGTAGAACAATCAGAAGCACTCTTACACCCTGCATAACAATCAGAAGCACTCTTACACCCTGCAGAACAATCATAAGCACTCTTACACCCTGCAGAACAATCAGAAGCACTCTTACACCCTGCAGAACAATCAGAAGCACTCTTACACCCTGCAGAGCAATCAGAAGCACTCTTACACCCTGCAGAACAATCAGAAGTCCCTCTTACACCCTGCAGAACAATCAGAAGTCCCTCTTACACCCTGCAGAACAATCAGAAGCACTCTTACACCCTGCAGAACAATCAGAAGCACTCTTACACCCTGCAGAACAATCAGAAGCACTCTTACACCCTGCAGAACAATCAGAAGCACTCTTACACCCTGCAGAACAATCAGAAGCACTCTTACACCCTGCAGAACAATCAGAAGTCCTCTTACACTCTGCAGAACAATCAGAGCACTCTTACACCCTGCAGAACAATCAGAGCACTCTTACACCCTGCAGAACAATCAGAGCACTCTTACACCCTGCAGAACAATCAGAAGTCCTCTTACACCCTGCAGAACAATCAGAAGTCCTCTTACACCCTACAGAACAATCAGAAGTCCTCTTACACCCTGCAGAACAATCAGAAGTCCCTCTCAGAACCAGAACCTCTCCTCCTTACCACCGGCCAAGCAAGTGGAACTCCCAAAAGAAGGTATACTTGTTACTAGTATATAAGTATAATACCATCTCTGGGTATATTTGATAACAGACTCCAGTCTCTCTGGTACTCTCTACGGTAGGGTGGTGGGGGGGGGGGGTTCTTTGATATCATAATATATCGTAATTGGTCAATTATTGTAAGATCTTGAGTAATTAACTAACTACCTGGTTGGCTGAGGTGAAGTCATGACTCAGACACACACACACACGCACACACACACACACACACACACACACACACACACACACACACACACACACACACACACACACACACACACACACACACACACACACACACACACACACACACACACACACACACACACACACACACACACACACAGGAAATTGACCAACTATTCCTGGTCTCTTAAACATGAATGACATATTATACCAAACGACAGTAATTATAGGATTATATGTATAGCCTAGGGTCACAGGGTATGTTTATAATATCCTGTATACATTGTATACAACACAAGGCAATCAGAAACCCGCACGTACTCTGCAAAACAATCAGAAACAATCACTCTTCAAAGCAAACAGAAGCCCTCATGTGGTCTGCTAAACAATCAGAAACAATCACTCTTCAAAGCAAACAGAAGCCCTCATGTGGTCTGCTAAACAATCAGAAACACTCACGCACTCTGTAAATCAGACAGAAAAGCCTGAACCTGCGCTCAGAAAACCAAATAGAAGCCATCAGAAGCTCTCAATGTAACGTACCCACACTCAGGTGTAGGGGGGTGGGGGTGGGGGGGTGATGTCTCACCCCCCCACCCCCACCTGTACTCACCTAGTTGTGCTTGCGGGGGTTGAGCTCTTGGCTCTTTGGTCCCGCCTCTCAACTGTCAATCAACTGGTGTACAGGTTCCTGAGCCTATTGGGCTCTATCATATCTATACTTGAAACTGTGTATGGAGTCAACCTCCACCACATCACTGCCTAAGTGCATTCGACCTGTTAACTACTCTGACACTGAAAAAGTTTTTTACTAACGTCTCTGTGGCTCATGTGGGTACTCAGTCTCCACCTGTGTCCCCTTGTTCGTGTTACCACCAGTGTTAAACGGTTTAATTATTATCTACCCCTGTCAATTCCTCTGAGAATTTTGTAGGTGGTTATCATGTCTCCCCTTACTCTTCTGTTTTTCAGTGATGTGAGGTTCAGCTCCCATAGCTTTTCCTCGTATAGAAAAGCTATGGGAGCTGAACCTCACATAAGTTCCAGGACGAGCCTGGTGGCATACCGCTGAATCTTTTCTAACTTTGTCTTGTGTTTAACTAGGTATGGACTCCAGGCAGGAGCTGCATAGTCCAGGATTGGTCTGACATAAGTGGTATACAGGGTCCTGAACGATTCCTTACACATGTTTCTGAAGGCAGTTCTTATGTTGGCCAGTCTAGCATATGCCGCTGATGATATCCTTTTGATGTGGGCCTCTGGGGACAGATTCGGTGTGATATCAACCCCCAGATCTTTCTCTCTATTTGACTCTTACAGGATTTCACCTCCCAGATGGTACCTTGTGTTCAGCCTTCTGCTCCCTTCGCCTAATTTCATTACTTTACACTTTCCCGGGTTGAACTTTAGCAGCCATTTTCTAGACCATTCCTCCAGTTTATCCAGGTCGTCCTGTAGTCTCTGTCTATCTTCATCTGTCTTGATTCTTCTCATAATTTTTGCATCATCAGCAAACATTGAGAGGAATGAGTCTATACCCTCTGGAAGATCGTTCACATATATTAGAAACAGGATGGGTCCAAGTACTGAGCCCTGTGGGACTCCGCTGGTGACATCTCGCCACTCTGATGTCTCTCCCCTCACAGTTACTCGCTGTTTCCTGTTACTTAGATACTCCCTTATCCACTGGAGCACCTTACTTTTTACTCCTGCCTGTTGCTCCAACTTTTTTAACAGCCTTTTATGGGGTACTGTGTCAAAGGCTTTCTGACAGTCCAAGAAAACCCACCGTTCCTTCCTACCCTTCTCTTTCTTGCCTAATTTTTGTTGCCTGGTCATATAATTCTATTAACCCTGTGAGGCACTATTTACCATCTCTGAACCCATGTTGGTGGTGCGTTACAAAGCTATTTCCCTCCAGATGCTCTACGAGCCTTTTCCTCACAATCTTCTCCATCACCTTGCATGGTATACAAGTTAGGGAAACTGGCCTGTAGTTCAGTACCTCTTGTCTGTCACCCTTCTTGTATATTGGGACCACATTAGCTGTCTTCCAACTTTCTGGTAAGTCTCCTGTTTCCAGTGACCTGTTATACACCATAGAGAGTGGCACACTTAGTGCTTCTGCACCTTCCTTTAGTATCCATGGGGAGCTTCTGTCATGTCCCTGGCTGCCCACACACAGTTGTGGGGGTGTTTAATATGAACCCCCACAACTACGACCTACCCCCCTACCCCACAACTACAACCACCCCCTCCCCCCAACCACTGTAACCGCCCTACCACAACTCCCCCCCCCCTCTCACAACCACAACAATGATGACATATTTAGCGTCTTGGTCCTCTCCCGTGAAGGAAAAATATATATTGGTGAGTATTTTATGGGGACATGGGAGAGAGGGTGGTGTGGCTGGGGGGTTACATGGGAGGGAGGGTGGGATGGGAGGCATGGGAGCACAACCGTACAACCAGCCACCACGTACAGCCAACCACCACGTACAGCCAACCACCACGTACAACCAACCACCACGTACAACCAACCACCACGTACAACCAACCACCACGTACAACCAACCACCACGTACAACCAACCACCACGTACAACCAACCACCACGTACAACCAACCACCACGTACAACCAACCACCACGTACAACCAACCACCACGTACAGCCAACCACCACGTACAACCAGCCACCACGTACAGCCAACCACCACGTACAGCCAACCACCACGTACAGCCAACCACCACGTACAGCCAACCACCACGTACAAGAAGCATAGACAGACAAATGGTAAACGAGTGTCAAGTTACTCTGAAGGGAGAAACTGGAAGCGAATAAAAAGGTGAAGCATCAAAGGGAAGAGAAAGAGGAGAGAGATGAGGAAGAGGAGAAAGAGGGAGAGAAAGAGGAGAAAGAGGGAGAGAAAGAGGGAGAGAAAGAGGGAGAGAAAGAGGGAGAGAAAGAGGGAGAGGAAGAGGAGAAAGAGGGAGAGGAATAGGAAGAATATTGGACAGGTAATTAAATGTTCAGACGAGGTAGAGAGAGAGAGAGAGAGAGAGAGAGAGAGAGAGAGAGAGAGAGAGAGAGAGAGAGAGAGAGAGAGAGAGAGAGAGAGAGAGAGAGAGAGAGAGAGAGAGAGAGAGAGAGAGAGAGAGAGAGAGAGAGAGAGAGAGAGAGAGAGAGAGAGAGAGGGAGAGAGAGAGAGAGAGAGAGAGACAGAGAGAGAGAGAGAGAGAGAGAGAGAGAGAGAGAGAGAGAGAGAGAGAGAGAGAGAGAGAGAGAGAGAGAGAGAGAGAGAGAGAGAGAGAGAGAGACAGACAGAGAGAGAGAGAGAGAGAGCACCTGTTGCCTGGCCATATAAGGAAGAAAATCAATGACGGTTTTAGGAGAGGAGAGTCTGGCTGCACGCGCGTGTGTGTGTGTATGGCACACACACACACACACACACACACACACACACACACACACACACACACACACACACACACACACACACACACACACACACACACACACACACATGTAGTGAGGAAAGAGAGAGAAGGGAGAGGAGGAGGTGGTGTAGCTCTGCTACTAAGAGAAGGTTGGAGTTTCGAAGAGATGGTAATTCAGAACTGAAGGTTTCAGTGACTACATTTCAGGCACCATAGCAACTGGAGGACAGAAAATTATAGTAGTAGTCATATATAACCCCCCACCAAATGTCAGAAGACCTAGACAGGAATATGATAGAAACAACATGGCCACCATTAACATAATAGAGAGAGCAGCTTCTGTGGCTAGCAGGAACGGATCCAGACTTCTAATCATGGGAGACTTCAACCATGGGAAGATAGATTGGGGGAACAGAGACCCACATGGAGGCCCAGACACATGGAGAGCTAAGCTGCTGGACGTGGCAACAAGAAACTTTCTAAGTCAACACGTCAAGGGACCGACAAGAATGAGAGGAGGGGATGAACCAGCCTTGCTTGATCTGATATTTACCCTAAATGAGTCGGATATAAGGGAAGTTAAGTTGGAAGCCCCCTTGGGAATGAGTGATCACAGTGTATTGAGCTTTGAGTACCTGGTTGAGCTGGGAATTATCACCCCCCAAAAAAGAACTGGGAACCAAAGGGCTGGCGTACCGAAAGGGAAATTATGAGGAAATGAATAAATTCCTATGGGATATACATTGGGACACAGAACTCGGAACCAAGTCCGTACTATGGATGATGATGGACTATGTCACCCAAAAATGTCAGGAGGCTGTAAGCAGGTTTGTCCCAGCCCGACAGGAAAAAACAGAGAAGCAAAGGAAGAATCCGTGGTTTAATAAGAAATGTATCAAAGCAAAGGAGCAGAACAAAAGGGCATGGAGGAACTTCCGTAATAACAGAACACCAGAAAGTAGAGAGAGATACCAGAGAACCAGGAACGAGTATGTTAGTGTGAGAAGAGCAGCTGAGAAAAGGTATGAAAATGATATAGCTAATAAAGCCAAGACCGAACCCAAGCTATTACACAGTCACATCAGGAGGAAGACAACAGTGAAGGAACAGGTGATGAAACTTAGGGTGGGCGAGGACAGGTACACAGAGAATGACAAAGAGGTGTGTGATGAACTCAACAAAAGGTTCCAGGAGGTCTTTACAATAGAACAGGGAGATGTCGCGGCGCTAGAAGAGGTGGCAGTAAACCAGGTGACCTTGGATAGGTTCGAAATTACAAGAGATGAGGTCAAGAAGCACCTATTGGAGCTGGATGTGAGAAAAGCTGTTGGGCCGGATGGAATCTCGCCATGGGTATTGAAAGAGTGTGCAGGAGCACTTTGCCTACCACTCTCCATAGTGTATAGTAGGTCACTGGAAACGGGGGACCTGCCAGAAGTATGGAAGACGGCTAATGTAGTACCAATATACAAAAAGGGTGACAGACAAGAGGCACTGAACTACAGGCCAGTGTCCTTAACTTGTATACCATGCAAGGTGATGGAGAAGATCGTGAGAAAAAACCTAGTAACACATCTGGAGAGAAGAGACTTCGTGACAACCCATCAACATGGGTTCAGGGAGGGTAAATCTTGCCTTACAGGATTGATAGAATTCTACGATTAGGTGACAAAGATTAAACAAGAAAGAGAAGGGTGGGCGGACTGCATTTTTTTGGACTATCGGAAAGCCTTTGACACAGTACCCCATAAAAGGTTGATGCATAAGCTAGAGAAACAGGCAGGAGTAACTGGTAGGGCGCTCCAGTGGATAAGGGAGTACCTAAACAATAGGAAGCAGAGAGTTACAGTGAGGGGTGAGACCTCAGACTGGCGTGAAGTCACCAGTGGAGTCCCACAGGGCTCTGTACTTGGACCTATCCTGTTTCTGATATTCGTAAATGATCTCCCAGAGGGTATAGACTCATTCCTCTCAATGTTTGCTGACGACGCCAAAATTATGAGAAGGATTAAGACAGAGGAGGACAGCTTGAGGCTTCAAGAAGACCTGGACAAGCTGCAGGAATGGTCGAACAAATGGCTGTTAGAGTTTAATCCAAGCAAATGTAATGTAATGAAGATAGGGGTAGGAAGCAGGAGACCAGATACAAGGTACTATTTGGGAGATGAAATACTTCAAGAGTCCGAGAGAGAGAAAGACCTGGGGGTTGATATCACGCCAGACCTGTCCCCTGATGCTCACATCAAGAGGATAACATCAGCAGCATATGCCAGGTTGGCTAACATAAGAACGGCCTTTAGAAACTTGTGTAAGGAATCTTTCAGAACATTATATACCACATATGTCAGACCAATCCTGGAGTATGCGGCACCAGCATGGAGTCCATATCTAGTCAAGCATAAGACTAAAATGGAAAAGGTTCAAAGGTTTGCCACCAGACTAGTACCCGAGCTGAGAGGTATGAGCTACGAGGAGAGACTACGGGAATTAAACCTCACATCGTTGGAAGGCAGAAGAGTTAGGGGGGACATGTTCACCACATTCAAGATCCTCAAGGGAATTGACAGGGTTGATAAAGACAGGCTGTTTAATACAAGGGGCACACGCACAAGGGGACACAGGTGGAAACTGAGTGCCCAAATGAGCCACAGAGATATTAGAAAGAAGTTTTTTAGTGTCAGAGTGGTTGACAAATGGAATGCATTAGGAAGTGATGTGGTGGAGGCTGACTCCATACACAGTTTCAAGTGTAGATATGATAGAGCCCAATAGGCTCAGGAACCTGTACACCTGTTGATTGACAGTTGAGAGGCGGGACCAAAGAGCCAGAGCTCAACCCCCGCAAGCACAACTAGGTGAGTACACACACACACACACACACACACACACACACACACACACACACACTGTGTGTACTCACAACTAGGAGAGTACACACACACACACACACACAGGAAGCAGAGAGTTACGGTGAGGGGTGAGACCTCCGATTGGCGTGAAGTCACCAGTGGAGTCCCACAGGGCTCTGTACTCGGTCCTATCTTGTTTCTGATATATGTTAATGATCTCCCGGAGGGTATCGATTCATTTCTCTCGATGTTTGCGGACGATGCTAAAATTATGAGAAGGATTAAAACAGAAGAGGACTGTTTGAGGCTTCAAGAAGACCTAGACAAGCTGAAGGAATGGTCGAACAAATGGTTGTTAGTGTTTAACCCAACCAAATGTAATGTAATGAAGATAGGTGTAGGGAGCAGGAGGCCAGATACAAGGTATCATCTGGGAGAGGAAATTCTTCAGGAGTCAGAGAAGGAAAAAGACTTGGGGGTTGATATCACGCCAGACCTGTCTCCTGCAGCACATATCAAGCGGATAACATCAGCGGCATATGCCAGGCTGGCCAACATACGAACGGCATTCAGAAACTTGTGTAAAGAATCATTCAGAACTTTGTATACCACATATGTCAGGCCAATCCTGGAGTATGCAGCCCCAGCATGGAGTCCATATCTAGTCAAGGATAAGACTAAACTGGAAAAGGTTCAAAGGTTTGCCACCAGACTAGTACCCGAGCTGAGAGGTATGAGCTACGAGGAGAGACTACGGGAATTAAACCTCACTTCGCTGGAAGACAGAAGAGTTAGGGGGGACATGATCACCACATTCAAGATTCTGAAGGGGATTGATAGGGTAGATAAAGACAGTCTATTTAACACAAGGGGAACACGCACAAGGGGACACAGGTGGAAACTGAATGCCCAAATGAGCCACAGAGATATTAGAAAGAACTTTTTTAGTGTCAGAGTGGTTGACAAATGGAATGCATTAGGAAGTGATGTGGTGGAGGCTGACTCCATACACAGTTTCAAGTGTAGATATGACAGAGCCCGATAGGCTCATGAATCTGTACACCTGTTGATTGACGGTTGAGAGGCGGGACCAAAGAGCCAGAGCTCAACCCCCGCAAACACAACTAGGTGAGTACAACTAGGTGAGTACACACACACACACACACACACACACACACACACACACACACACACACACACACACACACACACACAAACAGAGGGAAACAGAGCTCAGGGGAAAGACGGCGCAAGATATGATGGATTACATCACGCAGAAGTGCAAGGACGCAGCAAACAAGTTTGTCCCAGTCCAAAAGGAAAACAGAGAAATGAAGATGAGAAACCCATGGTTTAATCAAAGATGTAGGCTAGCTAAGCAGCAAAGTAAAAGGGCATGGAGAAACTATAGGAATAACAGGACACTGGAGAGCAGAGAAAGATACCAGAATGCCAGGAATGAATATGTCAGGATGAGAAGAGAGGCAGAAAGACAATACGAAAATGACATCGCAAGCAAGGCAAAGACTCAGCCTAAATTGTTGCATAGCCACATTAGGAGAAAAACAACAGTAAAGGAACAGGTTATGAGATTAAGGATAGGGGCGGAAGGATTCACTACAAATGACAAGGAAGTGTGTGAGGAATTGAATAAGAAATTCCAGGAGGTCTTCACCTTAGAACAAGGAGAAATTCCAGAGGTAAGTGAGGGAATAGCTAACCAGGAACCACTGGAAGAGTTTGAGATTACCAGTGGGGAAGTAAGGAAGTGTTTACTAGAGTTGGACGTGACGAAGGCTATAGGCCCAGATGGAATCTCCCCTTGGGTTCTAAAGGAAGGAGCAAGAGAACTGAGCCTACCACTCTCCATAGTGTATAACAAATCACTGGCAACAGGGGAACTGCCAGATACTTGGAAAGCAGCTAACGTAGTCCCGATATACAAGAAAGGGGATAGACAGGAGGCACTGAACTACAGGCCAGTGTCCCTAACCTGCATACCATGCAAGCTGATGGAGAAGATTGTGCGAAAAAAACTAGTGGAGCATCTGGAGCGAAGGAACTTTGTAACACAGCATCAACATGGGTTCAGGGATGGCAGGTCCTGCCTCACAGGGTTACTTGAATTCTACGACCAGGCAACAAAAATAAGGCAAGAAAGAGAAGGGTGGGCAGACTGCATATTTTTGGATTGTCAGAAAGCCTTTGATACAGTGCCACACAAGAGGCTAGTGCGAAAGTTGGAGATGCAGGCTGGAGTGAGAGGGAAGGTACTCCGGTGGATAGAGGAATACCTAAGCAACAGGAGACAACGAGTCTGTGTGAGGGGTGAGGTCTCAGATTGGCGAGACGTCACAAGTGGAGTCCCGCAGGGGTCAGTCCTTGGACCTATACTGTTTCTGGTATATGTAAATGATCTCCCAGAGGGTATAGATTCGTTCCTCTCAATGTTTGCCGACGATGCAAAAATTATGAGGAGGATTGAAACAGAGGATGATAGTAGGAGGCTACAAGATGACCTGGATAGACTGAGTGAATGGTCCAACAAATGGCTGTTGAAGTTCAACCCGAGTAAATGCAAAGTAATGAAACTAGGCAGTGGAAACAGGAGGCCAGGCACAGGATACAGAATAGGAGATGAAGTACTTAATGAAACAGACAGAGAGAAAGATCTAGGAGTTGATATCACACCAAACCTGTCTCCTGAAGCCCACATAAAGAGAATAACGTCTGCGGCATATGCGAGGCTGGCTAACATCAGAACGGCGTTCAGGAACCTGTGTAAGGAATCATTCAGAATCTTGTACACCACATATGTAAGACCAATCCTGGAGTATGCGGCCCCAGCATGGAGCCCGTACCTTGTCAAGCACAAGACGAAGCTGGAAAAAGTCCAAAGGTATGCTACTAGACTAGTCCCAGAACTAAGAGGCATGAGTTATGAGGAAAGGCTGCGGGAAATGCACCTCACGACACTGGAAGACAGAAGAGTAAGGGGGGACATGATCACAACCTACAAAATCCTCAGGGGAATCGACCGGGTAAACAAGGATGAACTTTTCAACACTGGTGGGACGCGAACAAGGGGACACAGGTGGAAGCTGAGTACCCAAATGAGCCACAGAGACGTTAGGAAGAACTTTTTCAGTGTCAGAGTAGTTAGCAAATGGAATGCATTAGGAAGTGATGTGGTGGAGGCTGACTCCATTCACAGTTTCAAATGTAGATATGATAGAGCCCAATAGGCTCAGGAATCTGTACACCAGTTGATTGACGGTTGAGAGGCGGGACCAAAGAGCCAGAGCTCAACCCCCGCAAGCACAATTAGGTGAGTACAATTAGGTGAGTACACACACACACACACACACACACACACATACACTGTGTGTACTCACAACTAGGAGAGTACACACAGATTGCGTATTTCTGGACTGCCAGAGAGCCTTTGATACAGTACCATACAGAAGGTTACTATACAAACTTCAGAGGCAGACGGGAGTAGACAGAGACGCACTGTCATGGGTAAAGAATTCCCATAGAGAGAGTTGTAAGAGAGTGAGAGTGAGGGGCGAGGAGTGGGACTGGTGTACAGTAACAAGCGGGGCGAGGAGTGGGGCTGGTGTGCAGTAACAAGCGGGGTGAGGAGTGGGCCTGGTGTACAGCAACAAGCGGGGCGAGGAGTGGGGCTGGTGTACAGCAACAAGCGGGGCGAGGAGTGGGACTGGTGTACAGTAACAAGAGGGGCGAGGAGTGGGGCTGGTGTACAGCAACAAGCGGGGCGAGGAGTGGGACTGGTGTACAGCAACAAGCGGGGCGAGGAGTGGGCCTGGTGTACAGCAACAAGCGGGGCGAGGAGTGGGGCTGGTGTACAGCAACAAGCGGGGCGAGGAGTGGGACTGGTGTACAGTAACAAGCGGGGCGAGGAGTGGGGCTGGTGTACAGCAACAAGCGGGGCGAGGAGTGGGACTGGTGTACAGTAACAAGCGGGGCGAGGAGTGGGCCTGGTGTACAGCAACAAGCGGGGCGAGGAGTGGGGCTGGTGTACAGCAACAAGCGGGGCGAGGAGTGGGACTGGTGTACAGTAACAAGCGGGGCGAGGAGTGGGGCTGGTGTACAGCAACAAGCGGGGCGAGGAGTGGGACTGGTGTACAGTAACAAGCGGGGCGAGGAGTGGGGCTGGTGTACAGTAACAAGCGGGGCGAGGAGTGGGGCTGGTGTACAGTAACAAGCGGGGCGAGGAGTGGGACTGGTGTACAGCAACAAGCGGGGCGAGGAGTGGGCATGGTGTACAGTAACAAGCGGGGCGAGGAGTGGGACTGGTGTGCAGTAACAAGCGGGGCGAGGAGTGGGACTGGTGTACAGTAACAAGCGGGGCGAGGAGTGGGCCTGGTGTACAGTAACAAGCGGGGCGAGGAGTGGGACTGGTGTACAGCAACAAGCGGGGCGAGGAGTGGGCATGGTGTACAGTAACAAGCGGGGCGAGGAGTGGGACTGGTGTACAGTAACAAGCGGGGCGAGGAGTGGGGCTGGTGTACAGCAACAAGCGGGGCGAGGAGTGGGCATGGTGTACAGTAACAAGCGGGGCGAGGAGTGGGACTGGTGTGCAGTAACAAGCGGGGCGAGGAGTGGGACTGGTGTACAGTAACAAGCGGGGCGAGGAGTGGGACTGGTGTACAGTAACAAGAGGGGCGAGGAGTGGGACTGGTGTACAGTAACAAGCGGGGCGAGGAGTGGGACTGGTGTGCAGTAACAAGCGGGGCGAGGAGTGGGACTGGTGTACAGTAACAAGTGGGGCGAGGAGTGGGCCTGGTGTACAGCAACAAGAGGGGCGAGGAGTGGGCCTGGTGTACAGCAACAAGCGGGGCGAGGAGTGGGACTGGTGTACAGCAACAAGCGGGGCGAGGAGTGGGGCTGGTGTACAGTAACAAGCGGGGCGAGGAGTGGGGCTGGTGTACAGTAACAAGCGGGGCGAGGAGTGGGACTGGTGTACAGCAACAAGCGGGGCGAGGAGTGGGCATGGTGTACAGTAACAAGCGGGGCGAGGAGTGGGGCTGGTGTACAGTAACAAGCGGGGCGAGGAGTGGGACTGGTGTACAGCAACAAGCGGGGCGAGGAGTGGGCATGGTGTACAGTAACAAGCGGGGTGAGGAGTGGGCCTGGTGTACAGTAACAAGCGGGGCGAGGAGTGGGGCTGGTGTACAGTAACAAGCGGGGCGAGGAGTGGGCCTGGTGTACAGCAACAAGCGGGGTGAGGAGTGGGCATGGTGTACAGTAACAAGCGGGGTGAGGAGTGGGACTGGTGTACAGTAACAAGCGGGGCGAGGAGTGGGCATGGTGTACAGTAACAAGCGGGGTGAGGAGTGGGCCTGGTGTACAGTAACAAGCGGGGCGAGGAGTGGGCCTGGTGTACAGTAACAAGCGGGGCGAGGAGTGGGGCTGGTGTACAGTAACAAGAGGGGCGAGGAGTGGGCATGGTGTACAGTAACAAGCGGGGCGAGGAGTGGGACTGGTGTACAGTAACAAGCGGGGCGAGGAGTGGGCCTGGTGTACAGCAACAAGCGGGGCGAGGAGTGGGACTGGTGTACAGTAACAAGCGGGGCGAGGAGTGGGGCTGGTGTACAGTAACAAGCGGGGTGAGGAGTGGGCCTGGTGTACAGTAACAAGCGGGGCGAGGAGTGGGCATGGTGTACAGTAACAAGCGGGGCGAGGAGTGGGACTGGTGTACAGTAACAAGCGGGGCGAGGAGTGGGGCTGGTGTACAGCAACAAGCGGGGCGAGGAGTGGGCATGGTGTACAGTAACAAGCGGGGCGAGGAGTGGGCATGGTGTACAGTAACAAGAGGGGCGAGGAGTGGGGCTGGTGTACAGTAACAAGCGGGGCGAGGAGTGGGACTGGTGTACAGCAACAAGCGGGGCGAGGAGTGGGCATGGTGTACAGCAACAAGAGGGGTGAGGAGTGGGACTGGTGTACAGTAACAAGAGGGGCGAGGAGTGGGACTGGTGTACAGTAACAAGCGGGGCGAGGAGTGGGACTGGTGTACAGTAACAAGCGGGGCGAGGAGTGGGGCTGGTGTACAGTAACAAGAGGGGCGAGGAGTGGGCATGGTGTACAGTAACAAGCGGGGCGAGGAGTGGGGCTGGTGTACAGTAACAAGCGGGGCGAGGAGTGGGCCTGGTGTACAGCAACAAGCGGGGCGAGGAGTGGGCATGGTGCACAGTAACAAGCGGGGCGAGGAGTGGGGCTGGTGCACAGTAACAAGCGGGGCGAGGAGTGGGCCTGGTGTACAGTAACAAGCGGGGCGAGGAGTGGGGCTGGTGCACAGTAACAAGCGGGGCGAGGAGTGGGCCTGGTGTACAGTAACAAGCGGGGCGAGGAGTGGGACTGGTGTACAGTAACAAGCGGGGCGAGGAGTGGGCATGGTGTACAGCAACAAGCGGGGCGAGGAGTGGGGCTGGTGTACAGTAACAAGCGGGGCGAGGAGTGGGGCTGGTGTACAGTAACAAGCGGGGCGAGGAGTGGGCATGGTGTACAGCAACAAGCGGGGCGAGGAGTGGGGCTGGTGTACAGTAACAAGCGGGGCGAGGAGTGGGGCTGGTGTACAGTAACAAGCGGGGCGAGGAGTGGGACTGGTGTACAGTAACAAGCGGGGCGAGGAGTGGGACTGGTGTACAGCAACAAGCGGGGCGAGGAGTGGGGCTGGTGTACAGTAACAAGCGGGGCGAGGAGTGGGACTGGTGTACAGTAACAAGCGGGGCGAGGAGTGGGGCTGGTGTACAGTAACAAGCGGGGTGAGGAGTGGGGCTGGTGTACAGTAACAAGCGGGGCGAGGAGTGGGACTGGTGTACAGTAACAAGCGGGGCGAGGAGTGGGCCTGGTGTACAGTAACAAGTGGGGCGAGGAGTGGGGCTGGTGTACAGTAACAAGCGGGGCGAGGAGTGGGCATGGTGTACAGTAACAAGCGGGGCGAGGAGTGGGACTGGTGTACAGTAACAAGCGGGGCGAGGAGTGGGGCTGGTGTACAGTAACAAGCGGGGCGAGGAGTGGGGCTGGTGTACAGTAACAAGCGGGGCGAGGAGTGGGGCTGGTGTACAGTAACAAGCGGGGCGAGGAGTGGGGCTGGTGCACAGTAACAAGCGGGGCGAGGAGTGGGCCTGGTGTACAGTAACAAGCGGGGCGAGGAGTGGGGCTGGTGTACAGTAACAAGCGGGGCGAGGAGTGGGGCTGGTGTACAGTAACAAGCGGGGCGAGGAGTGGGGCTGGTGTACAGTAACAAGCGGGGCGAGGAGTGGGGCTGGTGCACAGTAACAAGCGGGGCGAGGAGTGGGGCTGGTGTACAGTAACAAGCGGGGCGAGGAGTGGGGCTGGTGCACAGTAACAAGCGGGGCGAGGAGTGGGCCTGGTGTACAGTAACAAGCGGGGCGAGGAGTGGGCCTGGTGTACAGTAACAAGCGGGGCGAGGAGTGGGCCTGGTGTACAGTAACAAGCGGGGCGAGGAGTGGGGCTGGTGTACAGTAACAAGCGGGGTGAGGAGTGGGGCTGGTGTACAGTAACAAGCGGGGCGAGGAGTGGGGCTGGTGTACAGTAACAAGTGGGGTGCCTCAAGGGTCACTCCTGGGTCCCACACTATTGCTCAGTTATGTTAACAACTTGACTGCCGGAGTTGAGTCTTGTATGTCAATGTTGGCAGATGTTGCCACACTAATGAGGACGGTTGACACACTTGAGGATTATAAGACTCTCCAGGATGACTTGAACAGGTTGCAGTGAGTGTCAGAGAAATGGCTGTTAGAATTCAACACTAGAAACTGCAAGGTTATGAGCAAGAGGCTTATATAAATAGAATAACGTCAGCCGCATACTCTCCTCTGGCAAAAGTCAGAACATTCTTCAGAAACTTGAATAAGGAGGCTTTTTAGATCACAGTAAACTGCATATGTGAGGCCAGTCATAGTGTATGCCGCACCATCCTGGAGCCCCATCATATCGTCTTGAAGTTTAGATAATTGGCCGAGGAGCTGCTCTGATTGGTCTCTACGATAGGCAGTCCGCACACTGATTTCAACAACAAAAATCAGGATTTTCAAGATATACTTATTTCACCCCGGAGTCGGTACGCCGAGCAGACAGCACGCGGGACTTGTGATCCTGTGGTTTCGGGTTCGATCCCAGGCGCCGGCGAGAAACAATGGGCAGTTTCTTTCACCCTATGCCCCTGTTACCTAGCAGTAAAATAGGTACCTGGGTGTTAGTCAGCTGTCACGGGCTGCTTCCTGGGGGTGGAGGCCTGGTCGAGGACCGGGCCGCGGGGACACTAAAGCCCCGAAATCATCTCAAGATAACCTCAAGATAACCCCGTTCTTCGGAACATCACTATCGAGGACTGAAAGATAAGTTTAACATAACACTATCGGAACTACACACAGAAACCACAATTGCGTGATGCATCAAACTGGCTATTGACATAGCTCGGGTGCAGGGGGGAGTTGTGTAAAACGCTGGTTTGTGTCTCGGAGAGGCTGCAGGATCCAGTAAGTTCAGTAGAACTTCTGTTTACAACTCCTTTTGACCATGTCGTAGCTCAGTCGATTAAGGCAGCGTCTGGGATGCTCCCGGACGCAGGTTCAAATCCTCGTCACGGCTCCTGTGGATTTGTTCACTAACGAAATATTTCAGTAACATAACAGGTGACAGGTAGGAGAACTACCAGAAAGCTGGAAAACAGTAAACGAAGCGATTATATATACACACAGCAGTTAGTCATGAGTTATCTTCTTGAGGTTATCTTGAGATGATTTCGGGGCTTTAGTGTCCCCGCGGCCCGGTCCTCGACCAGGCCTCCACCCCCAGGAAGCAGTCCGTGACAGCTGACTAACACCCAGGTACCTATTTTACTGGTAGGTAACAGGGGCATAGGGTGAAAAAAACTCTGCCCATTGTTTCTCGCCGGCGCCCGGGATCGAACCCAGGACCACAGGATCACAAGTCCAGCGTGCTGTCCGCTCGGCCGACCGGCTCCCTGGCCTAACTACTCACAACAAACAAACATATATATGACTACAACTCATTACCAAATTTGTTAAAATAATCTTCCTTCACAAAATTACCTAAAAACTACTTAAAATTTACTTAAAAACTTTACTTAAAATTTACTTAAAAACTTTACTTAAAAAGTAAAATTACTTAAAATTACTTACTTAAAAAAATTAAAAGTAAAATTACTTAAAATTACTTAATTAAAAAATTAAAAGTAAAATTATTTAAAATTACTTACTTAAATTTCCTTAAAAACTTCAAAAAAGTTCTCAAAGGAATCTGAGAGGCGCCATCTTTTCTGACCCCCAAAAAAATTTTGGGTCAGTCATTTAAAATTAAAAATAAATTTTCCAAACACATAGAGAAATGAATACTGGAACTAGATGTTAATAAAAAGTTTACAAGGTGAGCTTAACTACACACTAGTCTCCACCTGTAATTGTTTAACTAGCCAATTACCTGTAATTGTTGGTGCGTAAAAGATCTATTTCACAAGGATCTTTTGCGAGAAAAATAAATGTATCATTTGTCATGATATTTTTAATAAAACTGATTCATAATTTTATAGAGAAAACAAATGAAAAATACTCAAATAAATTGAGTATATATCATCATATCTTCAATTAAACTGATTTACACGTAGTTTGATAGAGAAAAACAAATGATTTTGTAAATAGGGGAATTTAAAAAACAACACCTTCTCTTCACCCGTGGTCCTGGGTTCGATCCCAGGCGCCGGCGAGAAACAATGGGCAGAGTTTCTTTCACCCTATGCCCCTGTTACCTAGCAGTAAATTAGGTACCTGGGTGTTAGTCAGCTGTCACGGGCTGCTTCCTGGGGGTGGAGGCCTGGTCGAGGACCGGGCCGCGGGGACACTAAAGCCCCGAAATCATCTCAAGATAACCTCAAGATAACCTCAAGATAACCACCCGTAAATAGGGTAAATCATTTACCAATTCCTTTTACAAATTTCACTGATGAATTAAAAGGAGCCATATTAGTCGAACCTGTTACTCTGAGTTCCAGTAATCTCTCTAACAATTGTTAACTGGACATTTGTCACCTGTCAGGTAACTGGTTACTTGTTAATCTCAGTTAACTGTACACCTGTCACCTGTCAGTTAACAGGACACTTGTTAATGTCAGTTAACCGGACACCTGTCACCTGACAGCTAACTGTACACCTGTCACCTGACAGCTAACTGGACACCTGTCACCTGACAGCTAACCGGACACCTGTCACCTGACAGCTAACTGGACACCTGTCACCTGACAGCTAACTGTACACCTGTCACCTGACAGCTAACTGGACACCTGTCACCTGACAGCTAACTGTACACCTGTCACCTGACAGCTAACTGGACACCTGTCACCTGACAGCTAACTGTACACCTGTCACCTGACAGCTAACTGGACACCTGTCACCTGACAGCTAACTGTACACCTGTCACCTGACAGCTAACTGGACACCTGTCACCTGTCAGTTAACTGTACACCTGTCACCTGTCTAAACCGCCTGAACGAGGAGGTGTCTCGTGTGACAGTGGTAGACGATCAGTCCGCCTTTAAAACTCAAATCACCATCAACATTTCCCTCGTTAACCCGTCGTTAAATATTCGTTAAAAACATATTGAGCCCTCTCGGCTCTAATATAGAGCCCTCTCGGCTCTATATTAGAGCCCTCTCGGCTGTATATTAGAGCCCTCTCGGCTCTATATTAGAGCCCTCTCGGCTCTATATTAGAGCCCTCTCGGCTCTATATTAGAGCCCTCTCGGCTCTATATTAGAGCCCTCTCGGCTCTATATTAGAGCCCTCTCGGCTCTAATATAGAGCCCTCTCGGCTCTATATTAGAGCCCTCTCGGCTCTATATTAGAGCCCTCTCGGCTCTATATTAGAGCCCTCTCAGCTCTATATTAGAGCCGAGAGGGAGACAGGTGCTTGTGAATGCTTGAGACAGGAGTGTACAGGAGCTGACGACTTCTGACTCCTGTTGAGAGAGAGAGAGAGAGAGAGAGAGAGAGAGAGAGAGAGAGAGAGAGAGAGAGAGAGAGAGAGAGAGAGAGAGAGAGAGAGAGAGAGAGAGAGAGAGAGAGAGAGAGAGAGAGAGAGCAAGGTGCCAGCGTGTGCTCGAGCGGGAGGTCTTCTTTAAGTAACACTCAAGGGGTAAATAATGAAGAAATGACGGATTGGAAGGAGGAAGGGAAGTACAAGTGTGGAAAAGAGAGAGGGAGAGGAAAGAGGAATGGGGAACTGAGGAAACAGAAGATAACTTTGTTTTATCCCTCTAAACAGGCACAACAGGACAGTGAAACAGGCACAACAGAACAGTGAAACAGGCACAAGAGGACAGTGAAACAGACACAAGAGGACAGGGAAACAGGTACAACAGGACAGTGAAACAGCCACAACAGAACAGTGAAACAGGCACAAGAGGCCAGTGAAACAGACACAAGAGGACAGTGAAACAGGTACAAGAGGACAGTGAAACAGCCACAACAGGACAGTAAAACAGACACAAGAGGACAGTGAAACAGCCACAACAGGACAGTGAAACAGCCACAACAGGACAGTGAAATAGGCACAAGAGAACAGTGAAACAGGCCACAAGAGGACAGTGAAACAGGCACAAGAGAACAGTGAAACAGTCACAACAGGACAGTGAAACAGGCACAAGAGAACAGTGAAACAGGCCACAAGAGGACAGTGAAACAGGCACAAGAGAACAGTGAAACAGACACAAGAGGACAGTGAAACAGGTACAACAGGACAGTGAAATAGGTACAAGAGGACAGTGAAACAGCCACAACAGGACAGTAAAACAGACACAAGAGGACAGTGAAACAGGCACAAGAGGACAGTGAAACAGACACAAGAGGACAGTGAAACAGGCACAAGACAGTGAAACAGGCACAACAGAACAGTGAAACAGGCACAAGAGGACAGTGAAACAGACACAAGAGGACAGTGAAACAGCCACAACAGAACAGTGAAACAGGCACAACAGGACAGTGAAACAGGCACATGACAGTGAAACAGGCACAAGACAGTGAAACAGGCACAACAGAACAGTGAAACAGGCACAAGAGGACAGTGAAACAGACACAAGAGGACAGTGAAACAGGTACAACAGGACAGTGAAACAGCCACAACAGGACAGTGAAACAGGCACAAGAGAACAGTGAAACAGACACAAGAGGACAGTGAAACAGCCACAAGAGGACAGTGAAACAGGCACAAGAGAACAGTGAAACAGACACAAGAGGACAGTGAAACAGCCACAAGAGGACAGTGAAACAGGCACAAGAGAACAGTGAAACAGCCACAAGAGGACAGTGAAACAGGCACAAGAGAACAGTGAAACAGACACAAGAGGACAGTGAAACAGGCACAAGAGAACAGTGAAACAGGCCACAAGAGGACAGTGAAACAGGCACAAGAGAACAGTGAAACAGACACAAGAGGACAGTGAAACAGCCACAAGAGGACAGTGAAACAGCCACAAGAGGACAGTGAAACAGGCACAAGACAGTGAAACAGGCACAACAGAACAGTGAAACAGGCACAAGAGGACAGTGAAACAGACACAAGAGGACAGTGAAACAGCCACAACAGAACAGTGAAACAGGCACAACAGGACAGTGAAACAGGCACATGACAGTGAAACAGGCACAAGACAGTGAAACAGGCACAACAGAACAGTGAAACAGGCACAAGAGGACAGTGAAACAGACACAAGAGGACAGTGAAACAGGTACAACAGGACAGTGAAACAGCCACAACAGGACAGTGAAACAGGCACAAGAGAACAGTGAAACAGACACAAGAGGACAGTGAAACAGCCACAAGAGGACAGTGAAACAGGCACAAGAGAACAGTGAAACAGACACAAGAGGACAGTGAAACAGCCACAAGAGGACAGTGAAACAGGCACAAGAGAACAGTGAAACAGCCACAAGAGGACAGTGAAACAGGCACAAGAGAACAGTGAAACAGACACAAGAGGACAGTGAAACAGGCACAAGAGAACAGTGAAACAGGCCACAAGAGGACAGTGAAACAGGCACAAGAGAACAGTGAAACAGACACAAGAGGACAGTGAAACAGCCACAAGAGGACAGTGAAACAGCCACAAGAGGACAGTGAAACAGGCACAAGAGAACAGTGAAACAGCCACAAGAGGACAGTGAAACAGCCACAAGAGGACAGTGAAACAGGCACAAGAGGACAGTGAAACAGGCACAAGAGAACAGTGAAACAGCCACAAGAGGACAGTGAAACAGCCACAAGAGGACAGTGAAACAGGCACAAGAGAACAGTGAAACAGACACAAGAGGACAGTGAAACAGCCACAAGAGGACAGTGAAACAGGCACAAGAGAACAGTGAAACAGCCACAAGAGGACAGTGAAACAGGCACAAGAGAACAGTGAAACAGACACAAGAGGACAGTGAAACAGGCACAAGACAGTGAAACAGGCCACAAGAGAACAGTGAAACAGCCACAAGAGGACAGTGAAACAGGCACAAGAGAACAGTGAAACAGACACAAGACAGTGAAACAGGCCACAAGAGGACAGTGAAACAAACACAACAGAACAGTGAAACAGGAAGATACTGCAAGTATTTACAAAGCCATTAAGTTACATATTAATTACTAGCAGATTAGAAATTAGTATATTTAATCGATGCCTTAAACAGATATACTTAGATATACTCGAATATGCTAGTGGCTATTGCCATATTAGGAATAATTTAATATGTTTGGTTAAGATTTCATTGTATTAGGTATGTTTAATATGTTATACCCATAAGGAGGTATACTCGTGTATATTCAATTTCGCACTGGAATATATTTCTAATTATGTGGTTAAGCGTCTTTGATCGTCTGTATGTTCATAGAGAATTATTTAAAGTGATTAAATTTATCAATAAAGGAGTATCTGTCAACCTCCCGCTCGTCATAACATATGGACCAATCATATGTCTGCTTCTGTGGTACGTCACAAGGTATGAACCAATCACTTGTCTGCTTCTGTGATACGTCACAAGGTATGAACCAATCACTTGTCTGCTTCTGTGATACGTCACAAAGTATGAACCAATCACTTGTCTGTTTCTGTGATACGTCACAAGGTATGAACCAATCATGTCTGCTTCTGTGATACGTCACAAGGTATGAACCAATCACACGCCTGCTTCTGTGATACGTCACAAGGTATGAACCAATCACACCCCTGAACAGCACGTCCCACCACAGAGACAAACAGCATGAACTTGAAGAGTATAAATTCAACTGATTTATATAGTAACAAGATAATAATAATAATAAAATATAATTATATAACTAGAGGAAGTACCCTGCGGCGCCCGGGTCTCTCTCTCACCTCTCAACTTTTCTCTCAAGCTCTATCCTCTTCCCTCACTATACCTCTTCCATTATCATCCCTCTCTACCCCTCTCCCTCCCCTCCTATCCCCTCTCCCCCCTAAACCTTCACGTTTCATGTGGAATAGTTGGGTGAGACTATCCCTAAGCCTCTGTCCTCTAACCTGGCGTCATACAGACAGATAAATAGATATTTAGAATATATTGTGTCAAGTGTGGGTAATTTTTCCAGATCATATGTAATAAGATAATTAACCAATCATATGTCGACATACGACACGTCATAAAGCAAGTAGCCAATCATATGTCGTTATAAGATACGTCACAAGGCAAGTAGCCAATCATATGTCGTTATAAGATACGTCACAAGACAAGTAGCCAATCATATGTTGTCATAAAATACGTCACAAGGCATGCAGCCAATCATATGTTGTCATAAAATACGTCACAAGGCATGCAGCCAATCATATGTCGACATACGATACGTCACAAGGCAAGTAGCCAATCATATATCGAGATAAGATACGTCACAAGGCAAGTAGCCAATCATATGTTGTCATAAAATACGTCACAAGGCATGCAGCCAATCATATGTTGTCATAAAATACGTCACAAGGCATGCAGCCAATCATATGTCGACATACGATACGTCACAAGGCAAGTAACCAATCATATGTCGTCATACGACACGTCACAAGGCAAGTAGCCAATCATATGTTGTCATAAAATACGTCACAAGGCATGCAGCCAATCATATGTCGACATACGACACGTCACAAGGCATGCAGCCAATCATATATCGAGATAAGATACGTCACAAGGCAAGTAACCAATTATATGTCGACATACGACACGTCACAAGGCAAGTAGCCAATCATATGTTGTAATAAAATACGTCACAAGGCAAGTAGCCAATCATATGTCGTCATACGACACGTCACAAGGCAAGTAACCAATCATATGTCGTCATACGACACGTCACAAGGCAAGTAACCAATCATATGTCGTCATAAGATACGTCACAAGGCAAGTAGCCAATCATATGTTGTCATAAGATACGTCACAAGGCAAGTAGCCAATCATATGTCGTCATAAGATACGTCACAAGGCAAGTAGCCAATCATATGTTGTCATAAAATACGTCACAAGGCAAGTAGCCAATCATATGTCGAGATAAGATACGTCACAAGGCAAGTAGCCAATCAAGCGCCTGTTTGAAACACTATTCTTCCATTCTCATAATAAAACAGAACTTTCAAACAAGGGATAGACACACTGAGAGGGGAACCCCATATACAGGTTTACATACATTGTATAATGTATTTTGCTCGACTAAAGGCTATGTTCACCAAAATACAATAGTAAAATATGTTATTGTATTTTTTATACAACTGAATATTGCATTAGTGTTGAAACTGAAATTCACTGAAAATTTGTAACAGTTTGGGCCATACGAGGCAGCAGCTATTGGTCCATACGAGGCAGCTCCTATTGGTCCATACGAGGCAGCTCCTATTGGTCCATACGGGGCAGCTCCTATTGGTCCATACGAGGCAGCTGCTATTGGTCCATACGAGGCAGCTCCTATTGGTCCATACGAGGCAGCTGCTATTGGTCCATACGAGGCAGCTCCTATTGGTCCATAAAAGGCAAATCCTATATATATTCACCTAGAGACATTCATATACGTCTAACCTACGCTTGAAACAATCAAGTGACCTCTGCGTCTGTTAAGTTACCCAGTAATTTGTTTCACAAATCAGCATCTGTTAATAAACCAGTATTTACCCAGGTCTTTCCTATATCTAAACGTCTCTGATTTGTATACAATGTTTTGTTTTTTATAATTTCCTTTTCCTCATTCCTTTTTCTTTATGATCTCCATCCTCTCATTTTTTTTTAATTTTCTCTCTTTTGCTCTCTCTCTCTCTCCTGTTTGAACCTTCACAGTCTTCTTCAAATGGTAATTAAACGTAAATTACTCCTCTGGTTCAGGGTGCTCTTTCCTGGAGCATAGGGTCTCCTCTGGTCCTATATATATATATATATATATATATATATATATATATATATATATATATGTGTGTGTGTGTGTGTGTGTGTGTGTGTGTGTGTGTGTGTGTGTGTGTGTGTGTGTGTGTGTGTGTGTGTGTGTGTGTGTGTGTGTGTTTACTAGTTGTGTTTTTGCGGGGGTTGAGCTTTGCTCTTTCGGCCCGCCTCTCAACTGTTAATCAACTGTTTACTAACTACTTTTTTTTTTTCCACACCACACACACACACACCCCAGGAAGCAGCCCGTGACAGCTGACTAACTCCCAGGTACCTATTTACTGCTAGGTAACAGGGGCACTTAGGGTGAAAGAAACTTTGCCCATTTGTTTCTGCCTAGTGCGGGAATCGAACCCGCGCCACAGAATTACGAGTCCTGCGCGCTATCCACCAGGCTACGAGGCCCCCCTACGAGGTGTGTGTGTGTGTGTACTCACCTATTTGTGCTTGCGGGGGTTGAGCTCTGGCTCTTTGGTCCCGCCTCTCAACTGTCAATCAACTGGTGTACAGATTCCCGAGCCTACTGGGCTCTATCATATCTACATTTAAAACTGTGTATGGAGTCAGCCTCCACCGCATCACTGCCTAGTGCATTCCATCCGTTAACTACTCTGACACTGAAAAAATTCCTTCTAACGTCTCTGTGGCTCATGTGGGTACTCAGTTTCCACCTGTGTCCCCTTGTTCGCGTCCCACCAGTGTTGAATAGTTTATCCTTGTTTACCCCGTCGATTCCTCTGAGGATTTTGTAGGTTGTGATCATGTCTCCCCTTACTCTTCTGTCTTCCAGTGTCGTGAGGTGCATTTCCCGCAGCCTTTCCTCATAACTCATGCCTCTTAGTTCTGGGACTAGTCTAGTAGCATACCTTTGGACTTTTTCCAGCTTCGTCTTGTGGATGACAAGGTACGGGCTCCATGCTGGGGCCGCATACTCCAGGATTGGTCTTACATATGTGGTGTACAAGATTCTGAATGATTCCTTACACAGGTTCCTGAACGCTGTTCTGATGTTAGCCAGCCTCGCATATGCCGCAGACGTTATTCTCTTTATGTGGGCTTCAGGAGACAGGTTTGGTGTGATATCAACTCCTAGATCTTTCTCTCTGTCTGTTTCATTAAGTACTTCATCTCCTATTCTGTATCCTGTGCCTGGCCTCCTGTTTCCACTGCCTAGTTTCATTACTTTGCATTTACTCGGGTTGAAATAGGACAGGTACCTATTTTACTGCTAGGTAACAGGGGCATAGGGTGAAAGACTTCATGAAAATCACTCGCCAGGAACCACTAGGACGCTGATACAAGTCACCTTATGCCTAAAATGATTGTTCCCCGCCATTGCGATTTCCCTTGTTCTCTCTTATAGTATAGATTAATAACGCAATTGTGGTTTGCAGTTTACAGGTCATAAGCAATAACTCCCTCTACAGTCTACTTGCACAAGGCTGTTTCCCTGTTAACAGGGTACGACATCCTTTACCAGGTGGATGGCAACGAGGGGTAACCGAGCTTATATAAGGGCCCGCAGCCGCCAAGAGTGCCCATTCCTTCCCGTGATCTTGTTGAAGTTGGACGTGTCTGCTGTGTCTCCCATTATGGTGTTTGATACAAGGCTCCTGTTTATTGCCTCAGGCATCTCTCTTTAAGGGCTCTATCATATCTACACTTGAAACTGTGTATGGAGTCAGCCTCCACCACATCACTGCCAAATGCATTCCATCTGTTAACTTCTCTGACACTGAAAAAGTTCTTTCTAATATTTCTGTGGCTCATGTGGGCACTCAGTTTCCACCTGTGCCCCCTAGTGCGTGTGCCCTTTGTGTTAAATAGTCTGTCATTATGTACCCTATCAATTCCTTTGCGAAACTTGTATGTGGTGATCATGTCCCCCCTAACTCTTCTGTCTTCCAGTGACGTGAGGTGCATTTCCCGCAGCCTTTCCTCGTAACTCATGCCTCGTAGTTCTGGGACTAGCCTAGTGGCATACCTCTGAACTTTTTCCAGCTTCGTCTTGTGCTTGACAAGGTACGGGCTCCATGCTGGGGCCGCATACTCCAGGATTGGTCTTACATATGTGGCATACAAGGTTCTGAAGAATTCCTTACACAGGTTCCTGAACGCTGTTCTGATGTTAGCCAGCCTCGCATACGCCGCCGATGTTATTGTATGTGTGTATCCCTCCCCACATTCTTATGAGAGTGTAACTTCTATATTTCAAAAACCCAATAAACCCTAAAATACAAT
This sequence comes from Procambarus clarkii, assembly GCF_040958095.1. NCBI lineage: Eukaryota > Metazoa > Arthropoda > Malacostraca > Decapoda > Cambaridae > Procambarus > Procambarus clarkii. The sequence continues at coordinate 19,913,023 of NC_091167.1, forward strand.
TCAAAATCATCATACTTAAATAAATCTCTAAACACAAAACATTACCAAATAAAACACACACTTATCACATCCCACCAAATCCCCCTCGGAGAACCGAACCAGCCATCTGAAATCCGCATCACGAACTACATAACCAGCGAGCCACTCAATTCGAACCCCCCAATATAAAATGAAGCCCAGTCGAAGCCAATAACTGGCTGACTGACGCAGCAGTCTGAAGCCACTGAGGACCCGGCACAATGGTTCTTTCAGCCCGGAACACCTCAGCCAGAGGATTCGAATCCCACTCCAGGCTGAAATACTACAGCTGCTGCCTGAGAAATCCTGAATTCTTGTATTATACGAAAGAGAAATTCCGAATAATCGGTGGTGTGTGTTTTTCCGGTTAATCGGTTAGTTTTTCGGTTAATCGGTTAGTTTTTCGGGTAAATGGATTATACTGCTATGGTTAAATTTAAGGTACTCGAAGAGCTTTTCAATTGATAGTTATAATCTAATCCCCCCCCCCCCTTGCTATAATCGAGTCCTGCATTATAATTTAGCCTTGTGATATAATCTAGCCCCAGTGTTATAATCTAGCACCATGCTATGATCTTGGACCATCATACAACATACAACTCCTGTATATATATATATATATATATATATATATATATATATATATATATATATATATATATATATATATATATATATATATATATATATATACAGGAGTGCCTACATTCTTGTTCACCCAATAGGACGCAGTAGCGTTTCGGGCAAGTCCTTAATGCTATGGTCCCCGGAATACGACCCGCCAAATCTTTTAACAACCATTTTACTGTTGGGTGAAGAGGGGTTACAGTTAAAGATTGGTGCCCAGTCAATCCTCCCCGGCCAGGATACGAACCCATGACAAATCGCTCGCAGAAACGCCAGGCAAGCATCAGGTTAACTTTGTTAAATAAGTTGTTAATGATTCACACACACACGTGACTCTAAACAGGACAACGAAACTTGTAACTTTACAAGTTGTAATTAAAGTTCTCACCACTCTAGTTAACTTAGAAGGATGGGAGCGAACTGCTCTCCCAGCAGTAGCAGAATATGTCTGTTTTACCAACAAAATATATACTAATTAATCTACCAGGCGAGTAGATACTGTCTGCTTAGACGAGTAGATTATTAGTCTACTACAATTATATTTTATATACTACTACAACGAATTTATGTAAACAATAGCAGCTTGATAGATAATGAAAACAACTACATATAATGAACAAAGTGTCTTTTCATAATAAAAATTACTCAATACAAAAAAAATATATATTTTCACCAGAAGAAAAATAAGAAATAAAATACTTTAGTCACCCCTAATCCTAGCTTCGTCTGACAGCCACGAAACCCCAACTTAATCACCAAATTGCTCCGCAGGTTGCAACAAAACATATTATCAATGCAAGTTTGTTCGTTTTGAACACTCCTCCCCGTTTTCTGTTCCAGTAAAGAGGAGTTCAAGAGGCAGTGAACAGTGAAATTACTT
>NC_091167.1:19915047-19937547 GCF_040958095.1 Procambarus clarkii
AGAGAGAGATGATAGAGGAGAGGAGAGAGAGAGAGAGAGAGAGAGAGAGAGAGAGAGAGAGAGAGAGAGAGAGAGAGACATTATACAAACCATATAATCTTCGAGTAAGAGAAGCAATGCCTTTAAGATTCAGGAAAGATGTAGATGTTTCGTCAATGTTTCTCAACAGATCCGTGCTGGCGTGAACACGGGTCCCGCCGTGGCAGGCGTGGTGGGCACTAAGATGCCTCGCTACTGTCTCTTTGGTGACACTGTCAACACTGCCTCTAGGATGGAGACTACTTGTGAGCGTAAGTGTCTTCCTGTGAGTCTGGGTACTTTCCTGTGAGTCTGGGTACTTTCCTGTGAGTCTGAGTACTTCCCTGTGAGTCTCGGTACTTTCCTGTGAGTCTCGGTACTTTCCTGTGAGTCTGGGTACTTTCCTGTGAGTCTGGGTACTTTCCTGTGAGTCTGAGTACTTCCCTGTGAGTCTGGGTACTTTCCTGTGAGTCTGGGTACTTTCCTGTGAGTCTGGGTACTTTCCTGTGAGTCTGGGTACTTTCCTGTGAGTCTGGGTACTTTCCTGTGAGTCTGGGTACTTTCCTGTGAGTCTAGGTACTTTCATGTGAGTCTGGGTACTTTCCTGTGAGTCTGGGTACTTTCCTGTGAGTCTGGGTACTTTCCTGTGAGTCTGGGTACTTTCCTGTGAGTCTGGGTACTTTCCTGTGAGTCTGGGTACTTTCCTGTGAGTCTGAGTACTTCCCTGTGAGTAAGGGTACTTTCCTGTGAGTCTGGGTACTTTCCTGTGAGTCTGGGTACTTTCCTGTGAGTCTGGGTACTTTCCTGTGAGTCTGGGTACTTTCCTGTGAGTCTGGGTACTTTCCTGTGAGTCTAGGGTACTTTCCTGTGAGTCTGGGTACTTTCCTGTGAGTCTGGGTACTTTCCTGTGAGTCTGGGTACTTTCCTGTGAGTCTGGGTACTTTCCTGTGAGTCTGGGTACTTTCCTGTGAGTCTGGGTACTTTCCTGTGAGTAAGGGTACTTTCCTGTGAGTCTGGGAACTTTCCTGTGAGTCTGGGTACTTTCCTGTGAGTCTGGGTACTTTCCTGTGAGTCTGGGTACTTTCCTGTGAGTCTGGGTACTTTCCTGTGAGTCTGAGTACTTCCTGTGAGTCTAGGGTACTTTCCTGTGAGTCTGGGTAACTTTCCTGTGAGTCTGGGTAACTTTCCTGTGAGTCTGGGTACTTTCCTGTGAGTCTGGGTACTTTCCTGTGAGTCTGGGTACTTTCCTGTGAGTCTGGGTACTTTCCTGTGAGTAAGGGTACTTTCCTGTGAGTCTGGGTACTTTCCTGTGAGTCTGGGTACTTTCCTGTGAGTCTGGGTACTTTCCTGTGAGTCTGGGTACTTTCCTGTGAGTCTGGGTACTTTCCTGTGAGTCTGGGTACTTCCCTGTGAGTCTGGGTACTTTCCTGTGAGTCTGGGTACTTTCCTGTGAGTCTGGGTACTTTCCTGTGAGTCTGGGTACTTTCCTGTGAGTCTGGGTACTTTCCTGTGAGTCTGGGTACTTTCCTGTGAGTAAGGGTACTTTCCTGTGAGTCTGGGTACTTTCCTGTGAGTCTGGGTACTTCCCTGTGAATCTCGGTACTTTCCTGTGAGTCTGGGTACTTTCCTGTGAGTCTGGGTACTTTCCTGTGAGTCTGGGTACTTTCCTGTGAGTCTGGGACTTTCCTGTGAGTCTGGGTACTTTCCTGTGAGTAAGGGTTCTTTCCTGTGAGTCTGGGTACTTTCCTGTGAGTCTGGGTACTTCCCTGTGAGTCTGGGTACTTTCCTGTGAGTCTGGGTACTTTCCTGTGAGTCTGGGTACTTTCCTGTGAGTCTGGGTACTTTCCTGTGAGTCTGGGTACTTTCCTGTGAGTCTGGGTACTTTCCTGTGAGTCTGGGTACTTTCCTGTGAGTCTGGGTACTTTCCTGTGAGTCTGGGTACTTTCCTGTGAGTCTGGGTACTTTCCTGTGAGTCTGGGTACTTTTCCTGTGAGTCTGGGTACTTCCCTGTGAGTCTGGGTACTTTCCTGTGAGTCTCGGGTACTTTCCTGTGAGTCTGGGTACTTCCCTGTGAGTCTGGGTTACTTTCCCTGTGAGTCTCGGTACTTTCCTGTGAGTCTCGGGTACTTTCCTGTGAGTCTGGGTACTTTCCTGTGAGTCTGGGTACTTTCCTGTGATTCTGGGTTACTTCCCTGTGAGTCTCGGTACTTTCCTGTGAGTCTCGGTACTTTCCTGTGAGTCTGGGTACTTCCCTGTGAGTCTGAGTACTTCCCTGTGAGTCTGGGTACTTTCCTGTGAGTCTGGGTACTTTCCTGTGAGTCTGGGTACTTTCCTGTGAGTCTGGGTACTTATTTCCTGTGAGTCTGGGTACTTCCCTGTGAGTCTCGGTACTTTCCTGTGAGTCTCGGTACTTTCCTGTGAGTCTGGGTACTTCCCTGTGAGTCTGAGTACTTCCCTGTGAGTCTCGGTACTTTCCTGTGAGTCTCGGTACTTTCCTGTGAGTCTGGGTACTTTCCTGTGAGTCTGGGTACTTTCCTGTGAGTCTGGGTACTTCCCTGTGAGTCTCGGTACTTTCCTGTGAGTCTCGGTACTTTCCTGTGAGTCTGGGTACTTTCCTGTGAGTCTGGGTACTTCCCTGTGAGTCTCGGTACTTTCCTGTGAGTCTCGGATACTTTCCTGTGAGTCTGGGTACTTCCCTGTGAGTCTGAGTACTTCCCTGTGAGTCTCGGTACTTTCCTGTGAGTCTCGGTACTTTCCTGTGAGTCTGGGTACTTTCCTGTGAGTCTGGGTACTTTCCTGTGAGTCTGGGTACTTCCCTGTGAGTCTCGGTACTTTCCTGTGAGTCTCGGTACTTTCCTGTGAGTCTGGGTACTTCCCTGTGAGTCTGAGTACTTCCCTGTGAGTCTCGGTACTTTCCTGTGAGTCTCGGTACTTTCCTGTGAGTCTGGGTACTTCCTTGTGAGTCTGAGTACTTCCCTGTGAGTCTCGGTACTTTCCTGTGAGTCTGGGTACTTTCCTTTGAGTCTGGGTACTTTCCTGTGTGTCTGGGTACTTTCCTGTGAGTCTGGGTACTTTCCTGTGAGTCTGGGTACTTTCCTGTGAGTCTGGGTACTTTCCTGTGAGTCTGGGTACTTTCCTGTGAGTCTGGGTACTTTCCTGTGAGTCTGGATACTTTCCTGTGAGTCTGGGTACTTTCCTGTGAGTCTGGGTACTTCCCTGTGAGTCTGGGTACTTTCCTGTGGCCCTGGGTACTTTCCTGTGAGTCTGGGTACTTTCCTGTGAGTCTGGGTACTTCCCTGTGAGTCTGGGTACTTCCCTGTGGGTCTGGGTACTTTCCCGTGAGTCTGGGTACTTCCCTGTGAGTCTGAGTACTTCCCTGTGAGTCTCGGTACTTTCCTGTGAGTCTCGGTACTTTCCTGTGAGTCTGGGTACTTCCCTGTGAGTCTGAGTACTTCCCTGTGAGTCTCGGTACTTTCCTGTGAGTCTCGGTACTTTCCTGTGAGTCTGGGTACTTTCCTGTGAGTCTGGGTACTTCCCTGTGAGTCTGGGTACTTCCCGGTGAGTCTGGATACTTTCCTGTGAGTCTGGGTACTTCCCTGTGAGTCTGAGTACTTCCCTGTGAGTCTCGGTACTTTCCTGTGAGTCTCGGTGCTTTCCTGTGAGTCTGGGTACTTTCCCGTGAGTCTGGGTACTTTCCTGCGAGCCTGGGGTACTTTCCTGTGAGTCTGGGTACTTTCCTGTGAGTCTGGGTACTTTCCTGTGAGTCTGGGTACTTTCCTGTGAGTCTGGGTACTTTCCTGTGAGTCTCGGTACTTTCCTGTGAGTCTGGGTACCTTCTTGTGAGTCTGGGTACTTTCCTGTGAGTCTGGGTACTTTCCTGTGAGTCTGGGTACTTCCCTGTGAGTCTGGGTACTTTCCTGTGAGTCTGGGTACTTTCCTGTGAGTCTGGGTACTTCCCTGTGAGTCTGGGTACTTCCCTGTGAGTCTGGGTACTTTCCTGTGAGTCTGGGTACTTCCCTGTGAGTCTGGGTACTTTCCTGTGGCCCTGGGTACTTTCCTGTGGCCCTGGGTACTTTCCTGTGAGTCTGGGTACTTTCCTGTGAGTCTGGGTACTTTCCTGTGAGTCTCGGTACTTTCCTGTGAGTCTGGGTACTTTCCTGTGAGTCTGGGTACTTTCCTGTGAGTCTGGGTACCTTCCTGTGAGTCTGGGTACTTTCCTGTGAGTCTGGGTACTTTCCTGTGAGTCTGGGTACTTTCCTGTGAGTCTCGGTACTTTCCTGTGAGTCTCGGTACTTTCCTGTGAGTCTGGGTACTTTCCTGCGAGTCTGGGTACTTTCCTGTGAGTTTGGGTACTTCCCTGTGAGTCTGGGTACTTTCCTGTGAGTCTGGGTACTTTCCTGTGAGTCTGGGTACTTTCCTGTGAGTCTGGGTACTTTCCTGTGAGTCTGGGTACTTTCCTGTGAGTCTGGGTACTTTCCTGTGAGTCTGGGTACTTTCCTGTGAGTCTGGGTACTTTCCTGTGAGTCTGGGTACTTTCCTGTGAATCTGGGTACTTTCCTGTGAGTCTGGGTACTTTCCTGTGAGTCTGGGTACTTTCCTGTGAGTCTGGGTACTTTCCTGCGAGCCTGGGGTACTTTCCTGTGAGTCTAGGTACTTTCCTATGAGTCTGTGTATTTTCCTGTGAGTCTGGGTACTTCCTTGTGAGTCTAGGGTACTTTCCTGTGAGTCTGGGGTACTTTCCTGTGAGTCTGGGTACTTTCCTGTGAGTCTGGGGTACTTTCCTGTGAGTCGGGGTACTTTCCTGTGAGTCTGGGGTACTTTCCTGTGAGTCTGGGTACTTTCCTGTGAGTCTGGGTACTTTCCTGTGAGTCTGGGTACTTTCCTGTGAGTCTGTGTACTTTCCTGTGAGTCTGTGTACTTTCCTGTGAGTCTGGGTACTTTCCTGTGAGTCTGGGTACTTTCCTGTGAGTCTGGGTACTTTCCTGTGAGTCTGGGTACTTTCCTGTGAGTCTGTGTACTTTCCTGTGAGTCTGGGTACTTTCCTGTGAGTCTCCTGTGAGATATCAGGAGGCTTGATATCCACATAGGAGGCCTGATATCCACATAGGTGACCTGATATCCACATAGGGGGCCTGATATCCACATAGGGGGCCTGATATCCACATAGGTGGCCTGATATCCACATATGAGGCCTGATATCCACATAGGTGGCCTGATATCCACATAGGAGGCCTCATATCCACATAGGTGGCCTGGTATCCACATAGGTGGCCTGATATACACATAGGAGGCCTGATATCCACATAGGTGGCCTGATATCCACATAGGAGACCTGATATCCACATAGGTGGCCTGATATACACATAGGAGGCCTGATATCCACATAGGTGACCTGATATCCACATAGGAGGCCTGATATCCACATAGGTGGCCTGGTATCCACATAGGTGGCCTGATACCCACATAGAAGGTCTGATATCCACATAGGTGGCCTATCCACATAGGAAACCTGATATCCACATAGGTGGCCTGATATACACATAGGTGGCCTGATATCCACATAGGAGACCTGATATCCACATAGGTGGCCTGATATACACATAGGAGGCCTGATATCCACATAGGTGGCCTGATATCCACATAGGTGGCCTGATATCCACATAGGAGGACATGATATCCACATACGAGGCCTAAAACGTGCATTAATGATTCCATCTCGTACCTTTCTGTAACTTAGAGAGTTCATTCTTTCAAATGAGTTTCTTGTTCATTCTCCCTATGAACATTTGGGGCACTTGGAAGGGATAGGAGATAGACTAAGTGCCTCAGAAACTCCCATATATCCGTCATATATCCCTTTCCGAGTGCTGTATCACCACACACTGGGATACAAGGTTTCTCACGTAGCTCCTTATCGTTCTCTGACAGCCATGAGGATCCAGATCTCCGTCAGCACGAGAGCTGCTCTGATGTCAGCCGGGGGCTTCATAATGGAGTACCGCGGTCAAGTCGAGATCAAGGTTAGTAGGTCTGATGTCAGCTTGGTTAGTGGGACGTCAGGAGGACTTGTGGGACGTCAGGAAGATTTGTGGGACGTCGAAAAGACTTGTGGGACGTCAGGAGGACTTGTGGGACGTCAGGAGTACTTGTGGGACGTCGGGAGGACTTGGGGGACGTCAGGAGGACTTGTGGGACGTCAGGAGGACTTGTGGGACATCGGAAGGACTTGTGGGACGTCAGGAAGATGTGTGGGACGTCAGGAGGACTTGTGAAACGTCAGGAGGACTTGTGGGACGTCAGGAAGATGTGTGGGACGTCGGGAAGACTTGTGGGACATCGGAAGGACTTGTGGGACGTCGGAAGGACTTGTGGGACGTCAGGAGGACTTGTGGGACGTCCGGGGTACTTGTGGGACGTCAGGAGGACTTGTGAGACGTCAGGAGGACTTGTGGGACGTCAGGAGAACTTGTGGGACTTCAACAGGACTTGTGGGACGTCAAGAGTAATTGTAAGACGTCGGGAAGACTTGTGGGACGTCAAGAGGACTTGTGGGACGTCAGGAGGACTTGTGTGACGTCAGGAGGATTTGTGGGACGTCAGGAGGACTTGTGGGACGTCAGGAGAACTTGTGGGACTTCAGCAGGACTTGTGTGACGTCAGGTGGACTTGTGGGACGTCAGGAGGACTTGTGGGACGTCAGGAGGACTTGTGGGACGTCAGGAGGACTTGTGGGACGTCAGGAGGACTTGTGGGACGTCAGGAGGACTTGTGGGACGTCAGGGGGACTTATGTGACGTCAGGAGGACTTGTGTGACGTCAGGAGGACTTGTGGGACGTCAGGAGGACTTGTGGGACGTCTGGAGGACTTGTGGGACGTCAGGAGGACTTCTGGGACGTCTGGAGGACTTGTGGCACGTCAGGAGGACTTGTGGGACGTCAAGAGGACTTGTGGGACGTCGGGAGGACTTGTGGGACGTCAGTAGGACTTGTGGGACGTCAGGAGGACTTGTGGGACGTCAGGAGGACTTGTGTGACGTCAGGAAGAGTTGTGTGACGTCAGTAGGACTTGTGGGACGTCAGGAGGACATGTGGGACGTCAGGAGGACTTGTGGGACGTCAGGAGGACTTGTGGGACGTCAGGAGGACTTGTGTGACGTCAGGATGACTTGTGGGACGTCAGGATGATTTGTGGGACGTCGGGAGGACTTGTGGGACGTCAGTAGGACTTGTGGGACGTCAGGAGGACTTGTGGGACGTCAGGAGGACTTGTGGGACGTCAGGAGGACTTGTGTGACGTCAGGATGACTTGTGAGACGTCAGGAGGACTTGTGTGACGTCAGGATGACTTGTGGGACGTCAGGAGGACTTGTGTGACGTCAGGAGGACTTGTGGGACGTCGGGAGGACTTGTGTGACGTCGGGAGGACTTGTGGGACGTCAGGAGGACTTGTGGGACGTCAGGAGGACTTGTGGGACGTCAGGAGAACTTGTGGGACGTCAGGAGGACTTGTGTGACGTCAGGATGACTTGTGAGACGTCAGGAGGACTTGTGTGACGTCAGGATGACTTGTGGGACGTCAGGAGGACTTGTGTGACGTCAGGAGGACTTGTGTGACGTCAGGATGACTTGTGGGACGTTAGGAGGACTTGTGGGACGTCAGGAAGAGTTGTGGGACGTCAGGAGGACTTGTGGGACGTCAGCAGGACCAGAGGACTAGTATGACGTCAGCAGGTCAGGTTAGTGTGACGTCAGCTAGTCTAGTGACACGTCAGTTCCATGGTTCTAGGGGCGCTCTTCCACATAACTCTTCCTTAAATTACCTCTTTCCCTCAGACCTTCCCTCCCTCACAACACCCCTCCCTCACACCCCTCCCTCACAACATCCCTCCCTCACAGCCCTCCCTCACAGCCCTCCCTCACAGCCCCCTCATTACTCACAGCCCTCCCTCTACCCCTCATCACCCCTAGGGTAAAGGAGAGATGGCCACCTACTACCTAGAGGGCCGGGATGGCCTGCAGCTGGAGGCGCAGGAGATGAGGATGGCAGGAGGAGATGAAGATGCAGCCTCCGCCAGCAGCCCGGCCTTCCTGCACATGGTTGACGACCTGGACGACTCCCCCGTCGCCAGGAAGTCCAGGAAAACGACCACCACGCCTGACCATAAGGCTGAGAGAAAGGTCGGTGGGGCGGGTATTCGCTCCATCTTGAAGTAAGGCATCTGTGACATCACCTTTGATGAAGGATGTTAGTTAGGTATTTGGTCGAACTTTTAAGAGTTGTCTAAGAGCAGAGAGAGCTGCGTCGTATGGGTCAATAGCAGCTGCCTCATATGGACCAATAGGAGCTGCCTCGTATGGACCAATGGGAGCTGCCTCGTATGGACCAATAGGAGCTGCCTCGTACGGACCAATAGGAGCTCCCTCGTATGGACCAATAGGAGCTGTCTCGTATGGGACAATAGGAGCAGCCTCGTATGGACCAATAGCAGCTGCCTCGTATGGACCAATAGGAGCTCCCTCGTATGGACCAATAGCAGCTGCCTCGTATGGGTCAATAGCAGCTGCCTCATATGGACCAATAGCAGCTGCCTCGTATGGACCAATAGGAGCTGCCCCGTATGGTCCAATAGCAGCAGCCTCGTATGGGTCAATAGCAGCTGCCTCGTATGGACCAATAGGAGCTGCCTCGTATGGACCAATAGCAGCTGCCTCGTATGGACCAATAGCAGCTGCCTCGTATGGACCAATAGCAGCTGCCTCGTATGGACCAATAGCAGCTGCCTCGTATAGACAAATAGGCCTACTGTAGGCTCATATATATATATGTGTTCACATATTTTACCTACTCTTATATTCCATGATTCCAATATGTCAATAAAATGACTGTTTCCTTTCTGTCTGCCTACTTATTTTGCCTTAAAAGTGTTCCGTATCTTATTTATACATAACTTGATGGGGGTGAGTTTCTCTGTCCGTTTCTCTCTACCTATCTCCCTCGCCATTCTACCCCCCCTCTCCATTTTATCTCTCTCTCCATTCTACCCCCCCCCTCTCCATTCTATCTCTCTCTCCATTCTACCCCCCTCTCCATTCTATCTCTCTCTCCATTCTACCCCCCTCTCCATTCTATCTCTCTCTCCATTCTACCCCCCCCTCTCCATTCTATCTCTCTCTCCATTCTACCCCCCTCTCCATTCTATCTCTCTCTCCATTCTACCCCCCTCTCCATTCTATCTCTCTCTCCATTCTACCCCCCCCCTCTCCATTCTATCTCTCTCTCCATTCTATCTCTCTCTCCATTCTATCTCCCTAGCCAGTTTCTTAGTGGCCATATGATGCTCAAGTGACGGTGAATCAAAGCTGATAATAGCCAAGAATTTGGTGGGAGAACAGTCTACGGTCAATGCAACCCACATTTCAATACGTCATTTTATCTCAGATAATCGCAATTGGAGCCCTTCCTACTCTATGGGGGCATGGCGGACGACCCTCCCACCCTACGAGACTCGCCATTAATACACAATTTACCATGGATAGTTACATGAGGCTAACCGCAGCCGTCTATCCATCTATATATCCATTTATCGATCCATCTTTTCATCCATCCAGCTATCCTTCGAATTATCTATCTATCCGTCCATCTATCTATACATCCATATTCCTATTTCCCCTTTTTTTCCCCCTGGCGGTCCCCTGAACCCTATCTCGTTGGTTCCCATCCTCTTTTCACTTCATTATATTATCATATGACACTCACATAAAATATAATAGTTTCCCCGTTCGAATTTGGTTTTCTATGGGAGGGTAAACTTCAGAATATTATTTATGTGTTCTATAACATTATGGCCTTAGTTTAAATTACAGGAAATTTATGTTAATTTTCCTGTAATAAGCAATTAATGGTGTAAATTTCTAATAGAAATATATATATTTTTTGTTTTCCAAATAGTTACAAAGGTATAGTGGCAGGAAATAGTTACGTAAGTATAGTGGCAGGCAAGACAAGACTAACTGCAAACAAGACTCAATTGAGTCAAGACCCGCTTGGGGGTCTAAAGGTGTCCCTGACACGCTGTTGTCTATTCAATTATGGCGATCCCGACGAGCCTATGGTCAGCCCGTACCCCATACCATTCCCTCTGTTAATTTGGGTAAAGCCAGACCCGAGTGTCTGGCCTCTGACTTTGAGCAGACAGACAGACAGTCACTATCAGATGTATAGATGATGCCATAAACCTAGAATAGGTTTTTAGTTAGATTAGGATATTAAACATAAGGTCAGGTTAGTTAACATTATGTCAGGTTAGTTAACATAAGGTCAGGTTAGTTAACATTATGTCAGGTTAGTTAACATTACGTCAGGTTAGTTAGCATAAGGTCAGGTTAGTTAACATTATGTCAGGTTAGTTAGCATAAGGTCAGGTTAGTTAGCATTAAGTCAGGTTAGTTAGCATAAGGTCAGGTTAGTTAGCATTATGTCAGGTTAGTTAGCATAAGGTCAGGTTAGTTAGCATAAGGTCAGGTTAGTTAGCATAAGGTCAGGTTAGTTAGCATTATGTCAGGTTAGTTAGCATAAGGTCAGGTTAGTTAGCATTAAGTCAAGTTAGTTAGCATTAGGTCAGGTTAGTTAGCATTACGTCAGGTTAGTTAGCATAAGGTCAGGTTAGTTAGCATTAGGTCAGGTTAGTTAGCATTACGTCAGGTTAGTTAGCATAAGGTCAGGTTAGTTAGCATTTTGTCATGTTAGTTAACATAAGGTCAGGTTAGTTAACATTATGTCAGGTTAGTTAGCATAAGGTCAGGTTAGTTAGCATAAGGTCAGGTTAGTTAGCATAAGGTCAGGTTAGTTAGCATTAAGTCAGGTTAGTTAACATTATGTCAGGTTAGTTAGCATAAGGTCAGGTTAGTTAGCATAAGGTCAGGTTAGTTAGCATTATGTCAGGTTAGTTAACATTATGTCAGGTTAGTTAGCATAAGGTCAGGTTAGTTAGCATAAGGTCAGGTTAGTTAGCATTAAGTCAGGTTAGTTAACATTATGTCAGGTTAGTTAGCATAAGGTCAGGTTAGTTAGCATAAGGTCAGGTTAGTTAGCATTATGTCAGGTTAGTTAGCATAAGGTCAGGTTAGTTAGCATTAAGTCAGGTTAGTTAGCATAAGGTCAGGTTAGTTAGCATTAAGTAAGGTTAGTTAACATTATGTCAGGTTAGTTAGCATAAGGTCAGGTTAGTTAGCATAAGGTCAGGTTAGTTAGCATTATGTCAGGTTAGTTAGCATAAGGTCAGGTTAGTTAGCATTAAGTCAGGTTAGTTAGCATTAGGTCAGGTTAGTTAGCATTAAGTCAGGTTAGTTAACATTAAGTCAGGTTAGTTAACATTAAGTCAGGTTAGTTAGCATTACGTCAAATTAGTTTGCATAAGGTCAGGTTAGTTAGCATAACGTCAGGTTAGTTAGCATTAAGTCAGGTTAGTTAGCATTAAGTCAGGTTAGTTAGCATTAAGTCAGGTTAGTTAGCATAAGGTCAGGTTAGTTAGCATAAGGTAAGGTTAGTTAGCATTAGGTCAGGTTAGTTAGCATAAGGTCAGGTTAGTTAGCATAAGGTCAGGTTAGTTAGCATAAGGTCAGGTTAGTTAGCATAAGGTCAGGTTAGTTAGCATAAGGTCAGGTTAGTTATCATTAGGTCAGGTTAGTTAGCATAAGGTCAGGTTAGTTAGCATAAGGTCAGGTTAGTTAGCATTAGGTCAGGTTAGTTAGCATAAGGTCAGGTTAGTTAGCATAAGGTCAGATTAGTTAGCATAAGGTCAGGTTAGTTAACATTAAGTCAGGTTAGTTAGCATTACGTCAGGTTAGTTAGCATTAAGTCAGGTTAGTTAACATTAAGTCAGGTTAGTTAGCATTAAGTCAGGTTAGTTAGCATTAAGTCAGGTTAGTTAACATTAAGTCAGGTTAGTTAACATTAAGTCAGGTTAGTTAGCATTAAGTCAGGTTAGTTAACATTAAGTCAGGTTAGTTAGCATAAGGTCAGGTTAGTTAGCATAAGGTAAGGTTAGTTAGCATTAAGTCAGGTTAGTTAGCATTAAGTCAGGTTAGTTAGCATTAAGTCAGGTTAGTTAGCATAAGGTCTGGTTAGTTAGCATAAGGTAAGGTTAGTTAGCATTAGGTCAGGTTAGTTAGCATAAGGTCAGGTTAGTTAGCATAAGGTCAGGTTAGTTAGCATAAGGTCAGGTTAGTTAGCATAAGGTCAGGTTAGTTAGCATAACGTCAGGTTAGTTAGCATAAGGTCAGGTTAGTTAGCATAAGGTCAGGTTAGTTAGCATAAGGTCAGGTTAGTTAGCATTAGGTCAGGTTAGTTAGCATAAGGTCAGGTTAGTTAGCATAAGGTCAGGTTAGTTAGCATTAGGTCAGGTTAGTTAGCATAAGGTCAGGTTAGTTAGCATAAGATCAGGTTAGTTAGCATAAGGTCAGGTTAGTTAACATTAAGTCAGGTTAGTTAGCATTAAGTCAGGTTAGTTAACATTAAGTCAGGTTAGTTAGCATTAGGTCAGGTTAGTTAGCATTAGGTCAGGTTAGTTAGCATTAGGTCAGGTTAGTTAGCATTATGTCAGGTTAGTTAGCATAAGGTCAGGTTAGTTAGCATTAAGTCAGGTTAGTTAGCATTAGGTCAGGTTAGTTAGCATTAGGTCAGGTTAGTTAGCATTATGTCAGGTTAGTTAGCATAAGGTCAGGTTAGTTAGCATTAGGTCAGGTTAGTTAGCATTATGTCAGGTTAGTTAGCATTATGTCAGGTTAGTTAGCATTATGTCAGGTTAGTTAGCATAAGGTCAGGTTAGTTAGCATTAGGTCAGGTTAGTTAGCATAAGGTCAGGTTAGTTAGCATAAGGTCAGGTTAGTTAGCATTAGGTCAGGTTAGTTAGCATAAAATCAGGTTAGTTAGCATTACGTCAGGTTAGTTAGCATTACGTCAGGTTAGTTAACATTACGTCAGGTTAGTTAGCATAAAATCAGGTTAGTTAGCATTACGTCAGGTTAGTTAGCATTACGTCAGGTTAGTTAACATTACGTCAGGTTAGTTAGCATAAAATCAGGTTAGTTAGCATTACGTCATGTTTAGAACCTAGATCAAAAATATATAAGAATATTAGAAGAAGAATATTCAATTCATAATATTAGAATATTATGAAATATAGAAGAATATTTCAAATCAGTTCAGAATTGAGCTGAACACGTTCAGTTCAATCACTATCGGGTGGAGAGAGGCTGAACAACTTTATGAACCAGTGCCCAATCGCTACCACTTGACCAGGACTCTTACCAGCCATCTTAATGGTATAAACATAAATCATGGAGGACCTCGATATAACGGTCCAAGAGTTGCTCTTGGCATCGAGGGCCTCGATATAACGGATGGCAAATACCTCGTTATAAAGGCCATAGCCTCACCTTAACCTAAGCAAGACCTTAATAAAACGACCCCTTGATAGTGTGATAATTTTTATTCATGGAATATTAATTGGATATAATAACAATTAAGTGTATCGTTAAAATATATAAATATTTATGTATATATGTGTATATATGAGTATGTATGTATATATGTGTATGTATATATGTATATACATTTATACGGTATTTATAGTGTATGAAATATTACCCAATGTACATCAGCCTGTTCCAGCCACAAGTTTCTCTCCCAGTGAGAAATACAGTGAGAAATACAGTGAGAAATACAGTGAGAAATACAGTGAGAAATACAACATCTTAGCTGAGAAAAATAGAGACATTATTGAGGAAGATGCGACTTTAGTGAGGAAAAATTCAGTCTTCAGTTCAGACAATTTCAGTTCAGAGTTTTTATTGAGTTTATTTGTGCCGTCTTTATTGGGAAAGATGAAGTCTTTATTGGGAAAGATGAAGTCTTTATTGAGGAAGATGAAGTCTTTATTGGGAAAGATGAAGTCTTTATTGGGAAAGATGAAGTCTTTATTGGGAAAGATGAAGTCTTTATTGGGAAAGATGAAGTCTTTATTGGGAAAGATGAAGTCTTTATTGGGAAAGATGAAGTCTTTATTGAGGAAGATGAAGTCTTTATTGAGGAAGATGAAGTCTTTATTGAGGAAGATGAAGTCTTTATTGGGAAAGATGAAGTCTTTATTGAGGAAGATGAAGTCTTTATTGAGGAAGATGAAGTCTTTATTGAGGAAGATGAAGTCTTTATTGGGAAAGATGAAGTCTTTATTGAGGAAGATGAAGTCTTTATTGGGAAAGATGAAGTCTTTATTGAGGAAGATGAAGTCTTTATTGAGGAAGATGAAGTCTTTATTGAGGAAGATGAAGTCTTTATTGAGGAAGATGAAGTCTTTATTGAGGAAGATGAAGTCTTTATTGAGGAAGATGAAGTCTTTATTGAGGAAGATGAAGTCTTTATTGAGGAAGATGAAGTCTTTATTGAGGAAGATGAAGTCTTTATTGAGGAAGATGAAGTCTTTATTGAGGAAGATGAAGTCTTTATTGGGAAAGATGAAGTCTTTATTGGGAAAGATGAAGTCTTTATTGAGGAAGATGAAGTCTTTATTGAGGAAGATGAAGTCTTTATTGAGGAAGATGAAGTCTTTATTGAGGAAGATGAAGTCTTTATTGAGGAAGATGAAGTCTTTATTGAGGAAGATGAAGTCTTTATTGAGGAAGATGAAGTCTTTATTGAGGAAGATGAAGTCTTTATTGAGGAAGATGAAGTCTTTATTGAGGAAGATGAAGTCTTTATTGAGGAAGATGAAGTCTTTATTGAGGAAGATGAAGTCTTTATTGAGGAAGATGAAGTCTTTATTGGGAAAGATGAAGTCTTTATTGGGAAAGATGAAGTCTTTATTGAGGAAGATGAAGTCTTTATTGAGGAAGATGAAGTCTTTATTGAGGAAGATGAAGTCTTTATTGAGGAAGATGAAGTCTTTATTGAGGAAGATGAAGTCTTTATTGAGGAAGATGAAGTCTTTATTGAGGAAGATGAAGTCTTTATTGAGGAAGATGAAGTCTTTATTGAGAAAGATGAAGTCTTTATTGAGGAAGATGACGTCATTATTGAGAAAGATGTCTTTATTAATAACGATAAGTCTTTACTGAGGAAGATTAGCTTTTAGTGAGAGAGATCCAATCCGTGAGAAATATATTGCCATTATTGCTTTTATCTGCAAAAATTAATCATGTCTCGTGTGTCATGTACAATGCAAACAGCAACAACCGGGTTAATCATATGTGAAATACAAGAAAATTTAACAATACACAAAGTAATAACATATTTGAGATTAATTGTAGTGAAAGTGTATTAACATATGTATATATCCTTAAAAGTATACATGCTAGAGTGTGTATTTTATACACTGGCATGAGAGAGAGTTTAGGAAGGATTTATGTAAGTATTTTTATGAAATTAAACCTGCCTGGAGCTCTGATTGGTTGCACGAGAGTGATGGTTCGTCTGGCAGCGCTGAGCGCGAGCTCTGATTGGTTGCACTAGAGTGATGGCTCGTCTGGCAGCGCTGAACTCGAGCTCTGATTGGTTGCACTAGAGTGATGGCTCATCTGGCAGCGCTGAACGAGAGCTCTGATTGGTTGGACTAGGGTTATAGTGCATCTGGCAGCGCTGAACGCGAGCTCTGATTGGTTGGACCAGACTAATGGTGCATCTGGCAGCGCTGAACGCGAGCTCTGATTGGTTGGACTAGGGTTATAGTACATCTGGCAGCGCTGAACGCGAGCTCTGATTGGCTGGACCAGGATTATGGTGCGTCTGGCAGCGCTGAACACGAGCTCTGATTGGTTGCAACAAACCCACTACAAGATTTAGCAGCAGTTGATCAAGCGCAGAGCCAGAGGGAGCCTAGCTCATCCTTCAGTAAGTCTAAGAAATATTGTAGTCATTAAGTAAGACTGAAACACTTAAAGTAACATTTAAGTAAGAAATACATCACAGGTGAGTTGCATATAGTTGAGGAATAAAAGTAGTTTTTGCGCAGTAGTTACTTAAAATGTTGAGAAATTACTTAGAATGATATGTAATCACTTAAGTCAGAGAGACTTGTCTTTACTGATTTCATAAACATTTGTAGTGACCAGAGAATGTATTTTGAGATTTCATAAACATTTGTAGTGACCAGAGAATGTATTTTGAGATTTCATAAACATTTGTAGTGACCAGAGAATGTATTTTGAGATTTCATAAACATTTGTAGTGACCAGAGAATGTATTTTGAGATTTCATAAACATTTGTAGTGACCAGAGAATGTATTTTGAGATTTCATAAACATTTGTAGTGACCAGAGAATGTATTTTGAGATGCAGAATAGATCTAGACAGCTACTAAAAAAAGTGATAAAATAATTTATTTTAGAGGTGCATAACAGATTATTCGAAGTTCGTCAGTATAATAGTTTTCGAATCTATAGAAAGACCAAATTGCTTGAGCAATCCCTTCTGTACAGCGAACCATGAACTTCACGAAGCAGTTACGCAAGCACTTACGAACGTGTACATCTTTCCTCAGTCTTTGACGGCTTTGGTTACATTTATTAAACAGTTTACAAGCATGAAAGCTTGCCAATCAACTGTTGTTATTGTTATAAACAGCCTCCTGGTGCTTCGGAGCTCATTGACTGTTTAATAATTGTAAAAAAATGCCGCCAAAGATTGAGAAAAGATGTACAGGTTCGTAAGTGCTTGCGTAACTGCTTCGTGAAGCTGGCCCCAGTATTTGTATTGAACCATCCATCTATACTGAGCAATCACCTCTATATAACGACCTCGTCTATAGAGCGATCGTCTCTAGTGTCAAATAAACGTAGCGAATGCCTGTACAGAATGAACAGTACATACATTAGAGAGTACACCATTACAAAGTAGCAAGACTGGTAGTGATAAATACCTCATACAAAGCTTAAGTTACAATACTGTGTAAAAAGTTCGTCTGAAAGTTTGATGTCATCAGTACAACACAGTACAGGGTTCTAAGTACTTTAAAGGTTTACAAGTGCACTACGGGATCACCATAGCCCGTGCTACTTGGAACTTTTTTGGATCCGAGTAGCTGAATCTAATATAACTTTGCAAGGTTTACACCATGGACAGTGGTATACTTATTGGTGTACATCCTCACTGAGTTTACTTCAGCCTGGACTATGTTGAAGATTAAAGTATACTTGCTAGTCGGTCATTGAGCTATTACAGAGGCCTTAACAACCCTGCAACCCATAGGCCTTAAGCCCAACACCAAACTGAAGTATAGAGATAAAAGGGAATATGAATTAGGTATCTGTAACTATGTATAACACACAATACTATTTATATAGTTAATAATCTATAATTATGAATCTTGGAAGTTCAATATTTTATTTTAAATATTATGACTATATTCCCTCCATTTTCTTCTTTAAACACTAAATAAAATGTTGTTTTTTTAACGTTCATTTAAAATATATTTAATCATTCAAATCTCATTAGTTTCATGAATGTTTTAATATATGTATTAAAATTAATTCATGTTTTTTTTTTCCCAATGTCTTACAATGCTGAAGTCTTTCTTTGCTTACAATTTCACCACAGTTTCCGCTACTATCTTTCTATTCTTACCATAGTTCCACTCTCTACGATGATTACATTTTTTACCATGGTCTCCCCCCTACTCTCACTACATTTTTTACTACAGTCCCGTCATAATATCAATAAATATATTTTACAATAGTCTCTCCTCCTATCAATATATTTTACCATAGTTTCCCCTTCTATCAATATATTTTACCATAGTTTCCCCTTCTATCAATATATTTTACCATAGTTTCTCCTCCTATCACTATATTTTACAATAGTTTCCCCTCCTATCAATATATTTTACAATAGTTTCCCCTCCTATCAATATATTTTACCATAGTTTCCCCTTCTATCAATATATTTTACCATAGTTTCCCCTTCTATCAATATATTTTACCATAGTTTCTCCTCCTATCACTATATTTTACAATAGTTTCCCCTCCTATCAATATATTTTACAATAGTTTCCCCTCCTATCAATATATTTTACCATAGTTTCCCCTTCTATCAATATATTTTACCATAGTTTCTCCTCCTATCACTATATTTTACAATAGTTTCCCCTCCTATCAATATATTTTACAATAGTTTCCCCTCCTATCAATATATTTTACCATAGTTTCCCCTTCTATCAATATTTTTTTGCCATAGTCCCCCCCTACTATCATTACATTTTTTTTTACCATACTCCTAGTATCTATATAGTTTTTACCATAGTACCCCCTACTATCATTATAGTTTTTACCATAGACCCTACTAATATCACAACAGTTTTATCATAGGTCCCCCCCTATCATTAAAAATTTTACCATAGTCTCCCACTGCTGTTATTCCAGTTTTTACCACAGTCTTCCCTACAATTTTTATATTGTATACCATAATATAAAACTTTGCTCAGCCATTTTCTAACCATTACCAATGACTGAACACCTGTAGTGCCCGTTTAACCCGACAATAATATATAAAATATATAAATATATACACCGAGATGATAGCTAGGCCTTAAGTTCAACACCAAACCAAACTTATAAACTGTTTCTTCGCAAGATAAATATAGATAACATAAAATGTTGCACGCAACAAATTAATACATTCACCAAACAGACATTTTACACGCCGTCCCATACAATATACAGACACAATATATATGTATACATCATCAAATCATACAACAATGGGATTATGAGCCTTTGATAAACAGGGCAGAAGGCTCACAGTCTCAATTATTTACTTCTCTGGACTCCTTACGTACTTTCCTAAAGTACATATACTGCTCATATCGTTCCCATGGTATATAAACTGTTCCTAACTTTTCCAAGTTATATAAACTGTTCCCATCTTGCCCAAGGTATATAAAGTATTCCTAACTTTCCGAGAGTACAAATTAACTTTTCTTAAGTATAAACGGTTCCTAACTATTCCAAACCTGGCTTACTTTCCCAAGGAATATAAAAATTGCCCTAACATACTTTCCCCCGATTTATATAACCAGTTCCCAACATACTTCCCCATGTACATAAACAATTCCTAACATACTTGCCCAAGATATACTAACAGATCATATCAAAAAGCATCGTAACAGCGACATATGACGAGAAATTCGCCTCACACTCACATATAAAAGAGAAAATATGGCCACACAACAGCGAGAAGAAATTATTTACATATGTGGCTAAATCTCAACCAAAAACTCATAGATATTCACTTTACAATAAATTTCTGATATATGGACCACACTTTTAATAAAAAGGTCCAAGTTAAATAACACCGGAAGTTCTCTGTTACGAGTAATTGTTATATATAATTTGTTTATGATCTAAAATAGCGATCAGGTCCACATCAGGTTTCACAGAAGAATGACTATACAGCTCATTTGTGATTGGCTATGTCAGGCAGTGACGTCAAAATCATAACATCGCTGGCGATCTGTGATTGGTTTCATTTGCAGTGACGCTAAAAACTGGTATCTTGACAGGTGATAAGTGACTGGACTCAACAGAGGTGATATCGAAGGTAAACCTCGTGATTTTACTGATAACATTAAAGTTGCATAACGGCACAGTGCCACATATTATGACATATGTATGGTGTTCTCTCGCAACATAACCTCAGAAATAGGTTACGTCGAAACTGATGACTTCAGAAATTGGTGATTTTCTAAATGGTAAATATATGATAGCAAAGACCGTGTGGATGAAGTTAAAGCTGACTACAGATAATTTATTTTTTATAACACTGATGATAGAGTGTTATCTTCAAAACATTTGTTTTGAATACTTATAAATTAAAGATGTATTTTTTTATCTGATTTTACTACTACTCAAATCCAAATTGGGTATGCCTGAAATTGACTAGTAAAATCAACTGTGATGGGTCGGATGTACCATTATATATGAGATCCACTTGGTCTGTCACTGCACCATCCTATAATACATGGCGCTGCAAAAGATCACAACCGGTCGGATATTCACCAAGCTCCAGCACTTCTATATCCTTTTATCGGTATCTATACCGACGAAGGCCCCTCCGCCAGACATAACGGTTGCTGGCCTTTATTACAGTTTCCCCTTGAGTTAGGAAAGAAAACGTTTCAAAGCAAATATAAAAAATGGAAACCCAACAAATGGGGGTACGACTGAAAACTGGAACGGTGTTTATTATTAAATCTTTCTCCTGGAGCTTCTGGATATGGTCTTCGTAGATATAGACGTAGATGATGCCCGAGAGGTAGATGATGAGGACGCTGCTGAAGCTGCAGCTTTCCGCGATGCAACTGGAGGGGAAGTTGTCGCAATGGACGATGTAGAAGCAGTAGATGAAGAAGAAGTAGATGATGCTCTAGTCGTGCGACAAGTAGATGACGGAGAACCAGTCCTACGGGATATAGATGAAGGAGAACCAGTCGTACGAGACACAGACGACGGGGAACTAGTCGCACTGAACGACGTAGACGCAGCAGCAAAGTTACATCCTGCAACAGTTGCTCCATTACGCGGGGAGGTTGCCGTGGCAACAGGCACAGAAGAATGAACATCATTGCCATCGGAGGCTGCTTCTAAGCTAACGGCTGTCATCCGGATATCAACATCGCGACAAAGCTCCGTTGAATCCCTATCCGGATTGACAGCCGTTGAGGAAATAGGCGTAGGATTATCAGAATTAGCGCGCCCTTCTGCAATGTCCGCCCCGCCCACAGCACCACCACCCTCCCCACCCACAGAAGGGTAGAGACGAGGGTGTGGGTGTGGGTGGGCGGCGACTCATGGCCGCCCTAGTGACTGACGTGTGGGCGGAGGGTGGGCGGGGTCGTGGGGATCAGGTCGGGTGTACAGAACTGTGTCCATCATAGCCAGGCTCTGAATGATGGTCTCGTCCCTCGACACCCACTTGGCCAGCTCCTCTATGGTGATCGCCCCGTCGTGGTTAGTGTCGATTAACTGTGTGGGAGAGAATGGTAGATTATGGGTGCCAATTAGCTATACAGGAGAGAGAGAACAGTAGATTATGGGTGCCAATTAGCTATACAGGAGAGAGAGAATGGTAGATTATGGGTGCCAATTAGCTATACAGGAGAGAGAGAATGGTAGATTATGGGTGCCAATTAGCTATACAGGAGAGAGAGAATGGTAGATTATGGGTGCCAATTAGCTATACAGGAGAGAGACGTAGCATGATGCTCTCATCAGCCAGAAGAAATATTTGCTAAATTGCGATGTTTTCTGTGATGTCGACTCTCGGCGTCTGAGAGAGAGAGGGAGAGTCGAGGACGTTGTGGCGATTGCTTTCTCTTTCAAGTGTAGCCAAATGCACTTATACTTACACTCCCTTCTACAGGAATGTGTGTATGAGCATATACATATTCCTGTGTACGTCCTGTTATCCTCATGTACTTCAAGATAACCTGGGAGTGTCATGTAACAAGGGGAGTACGCCAAGATAACTGATTATGTGATACCAAAGAAATTCATTCATTACACATTATCGTCATATGTCAATACCTCTTTGATACCTGGTTGATGGGGTTCTGGGAGTTCTTCTACTCCCCAAGCCCGGCCCGAGGCCAGGCTTGACTTGTGAGAGTTTGGTCCACCAGGCTGTTGCTTGGAGCGGCCCGCAGGCCCACATACCCACCACAGCCCGGTTGGTCCGGCACTCCTTGGAGGAATAAATCTAGTTTCCTCTTGAAAATCAATGAGAACATCCAAAAGCCAATGACTAGAGTGTGCATCTGGGAACACCCCTGTCCAACCACTTGGGCTGGACGGTAGAGCGACGGTCTCGCTTCATACAGGTCGGCGTTTAATCTCCGACCGTCCACAAGTGATGGGGCACCATTCCTTTCCCCCGTCCCATGCCAAATCCTTATCCTAGCCCCTTCTATGTGCTATATAGTTGCAATGGCTTGGCGCTTTCCCCCTGCTAGTTAACCAACCAGGTGGAATTTCTGACCCAGCAGAGGATGCAACCCTTAGGTGAAAGGAAATGTGCCCAACCATTTCTGCCCTGCTCGGGATTCGAACCCATAATTCTCGATTAAGAATTCCTTAATACCAGCTTCCATGGAGTGTTCATTACCGAACCTAAACAGCATCCAGTGCTAGAAGTGCTAGAACCAAAATATTGGTTACCTCAATATTTAATAATCTGTCATCTAGGGGGTAACAGAAGACTAACTAGCAACACTAGACAAAACAAAGGCTATTGTGTCAGTCAAGGTATCAGCATGGGTGTTAAAAGAAGGAACAAAGGCCCTCATCACACCTACAGCATTGATCTCTATAGATTCACTTTTAAATGGCAAATTACCAAACAGCTGGAAGAAGGCAAATATGATACCAATTTACAAGAAGATAGCTAGAAAAAAATGCACAACCACAGACGACCATCTGCTATAATGTACTCGTAAG
>NC_091167.1:19942547-19951597 GCF_040958095.1 Procambarus clarkii
AAGCCTTAATAACCTTCCAGAGGTTGACAAGCCTTAATAACCTTCCAGAGGTTGACAAGCCTTAATAACCCTCCAGAGGTTGACAAGCCTTAATAACCCTCCAGAGGTTGACAAGCCGTAATAACCCTCCAGAGGTTGACAAGCCTTAATAACCCTCCAGAGGTTGACAAGCCTTAATAACCCTCCAGAGGTTGACAAGCTTTAATAATCCTCCAGAGGTTGACAAGCCGTAATAACCCTCCAGAGGTTGACAAGCCTTAATAACCCTCCAGAGGTTGACAAGCCTTAATAACCCTCCAGAGGTTGACAAGCTTTAATAATCCTCCAGAGGTTGACAAGCCTTAATAACCCTCCAGAGGTTGACAAGCCTTAATAACACTCCAGAGGTTGACAAGCCTTAATAACCTTCCAGAGGTTGACAACCCTTAATAACCCTCCAGAGGTTGACAAGCCTTAATAACCTTCCAGAGGTTGACAACCCTTAATAACCCTCCAGAGGTTGACAAGCCTTAATAACCTTCCAGAGGTTCATTAAACCACATTAACCCTCCAGAGCCCTGACAGACCCACACAAGCACAGGCTGATATAAGCCTTAAACACACCAAATGAGACAGATGTGTACATCTGACAGCACTAGTTGACAGTGAGGGAACGAGGGGATCCGTCCCTCTAACTGAACGACCAACACCATACTGTCTGGCGGCCAATAGTCGTTCCTCTTTAGTGGCTGCCCATGTGAGTCGGGCTTCTGCACCCGCGCTTTAAACTAAGATTTCAGTTGCCGTTCATTGCTTATCGATACGAGGCCTTTTGGTGAGGCCTTTTGTGTGTGTGTGTGTGTGTGTGTGTGTGTGTGTGTGTGTGTGTGTGTGTGTGTGTGTGTGTGTGTGTGTGTGTGTGTGTGTGTGTGTGTTTGTTTCTTTATTCTAATGGTGCTTACTTAATTGAACTTTTGAGTGCCTAAGAGCCCCAATTTCCACAACTCTAGTATTTGCTGGTTACCACTATATCCGCCCGGAGGATGGGTATGGGGTCCACTACCACCCACAGGATGGGTATGGGGTCCACTACCACCCACAGGATGGGTATGGGGTCCACTACCACCCACAGGATGGGTATGGGGTCCACTACCACCCACAGGATAAGTATGGGTTCCACTACCACCCACAGGATGGGTATGGGGTCCACTACCACCCACAGGATGAGTATGGGGTCCACTACCACCCACAGGATGAGTATGGGTTCCACTACCACCCACAGGATGGGTATGGGGTACACTACCACCCACAGGATGAGTATGGGGTCCACTACCACCCACAGGATGAGTATGGGGTCCACTACCACCCACAGGATGAGTATGGGGTCCACTACCACCCGCAGGATGAGTATGGGGTCCACTACCACCCACAGGATGAGTATGGGGTTCACTACCACCCACAGGATAAGTATGGGTTCCACTACCACCCACAGGATGAGTATGGGGTCCACTACCACCCACAGGATGGGTATGGGGTCCACCACCACCCACAGGATGAGTCTGGGGTCCACTACCACCCACAGGACGGGTATGGGGTCCACTACCACCCACAGGATGTGTATGGGGTCCACCACCACCCACAGGATATGTATGGGGGTCCACCACCACCCACAGGATGGGTATGGGGTCTACTACCTCCCACAGGATGAGTATGGGGGTCCACTACCACCCACAGGATGGGTATGGGGTCCACTACCACCCACAGGATGGGAATGGGGGTACATTACCACCCACAGGAAGAGTATATGGGGTCCACTAGCACCAACAGGATGGGTATGGGGTCCACTACCACCCACAAAATGGGTATGGGGGTCCGCTACCACCCATGGGATGAGTATGGGGATCCACTACCACCCACAGGATGAGTATGGGGTCCACTACCACCCACAAAATGGGTATGGGGGTCCACTACCACCCACAGGATGGGCATGGGGGTCCATAACCCCCCACAGGATGGGTATGGGGTCCACCACCACCCACAGGATGAGTATGGGGGTCCACTACCACCCACAGGATGGGTATGGGGGTCCATAACCCCCCACAGGATGAGTATGGGGGTCCACTACAACCCATAGGATTGGTATGGGGTCCACCACCACCCACAGGATGAGTATGGGGGTCCAATACCACCCATAGGATGGGTATGGGGTCCACCACCACCCACAGGATGAGTATGGGGTCCACTACCACCCACAGGATGGGTATGGGGTCCACTACCACCCACAGGATGGGTATGGGGTCCACTACCACTCACAGGATGAGTATGGGGTCCACTACCACCCACAGGAAGAGTATGGGGTCCGGCACCACCCACAGGATGAGTATGGGGTCCACTACCACCCACAGGATGGGTATGGGGTCCACCACCACCCACAAGATGGGTATGGGGTCTACTACCACCCACAGGATGGGTATGGGGTCCTCTACCACCCACAGTATGAGTATGGGGTCCACTACCACCCACAGGATGAGTATGGGGTCCACTACCACCCACAGGATGGGTATTGGGTCCACTACCACCCTCAGGATGGGTATGGGGTCCTCTACCACCCACAGGATGAGTATGGGGTCCACTACCACCCACAGGATGGGTATTGGGTCCACTACCACCCACAGGATGGGTATGGGGTCCTCTACCACCCACAGGATGAGTATGGGGTCCACTACCACCCACAGGATGGGTATGGGGTCCTCTACCACCCACAGGATGGGTATGGGGTCCACCACCACCCACAGGATGGGTATGGGGTCCACTACCACCCACAGGATGGGTATGGGGTCCACTACCACCCACAGGATGAGTATGGGGTCCACTACCACCCACAGGATGAGTATGGGGTCCACTACCACCCACAGGATGGGTATGGGGTCCACTACCACCCACAGGATGGGTATGGGGGTCCATAACCCCCCACAGGATGGGTATGGGGTCCACCACCACCCACAGGATGAGTATGGAGTCCAATACCACCCACAGGATGGGTATGGGGTCCAATACCACCCACAGGATAAGTATGGGGTCCACCACCACCCACAGGATGAGTATGGGGTCCACTACCACCCACAGGATGAGTATGGGGTCCACTACCACCCACAGGATGGGTATGGGGTCCACTACCACCCACGAAATGGGTATGGGGGTCCACTACCACCCACAGGATGGGTATGGGGGTCCATAACCCCCCACAGGATGGGTATGGGGTCCACCACCACCCACAGGATGAGTATGGGGGTCCACTACCACCCACAGGATGGGTATGGGGGTCCATAACCCCCCACAGGATGAGTATGGGGGTCCACTACCACCCATAGGATTGGTATGGGGTCCACCACCACCCACAGGATGAGTATGGGGGTCCAATACCACCCATAGGATGGGTATGGGGTCCACTACCACCCACAGGATGAGTATGGGGTCCACTACCACCCACAGGATGGGTATGGGGTCCACTACCACCCACAGGATGGGTATGGGGTCCACTACCACCCACAGGAAGAGTATGGGGTCCAGCACCACCCACAGGATGAGTATGGGGTCCACTACCACCCACAGGATGAGTATGGGGTCCACTACCTCCCACAGGATGAGTATGGGGTCCACTACCACCCACAGGATGAGTATGGGGTCCACTACCACCCACAGGATGAGTATGGGGTCCACTACCACCCACAGGATGGGTATGGGGTCCACTACCACCCACAGGATGGGTATGGGGTCCACTACCACCCACAGGATGGGTATGGGGTTCCACTACCACCCACAGGATGAGTATTGGGTCCACTACCACCCACAGGATGAGTATGGGGTCCATAACCCCCCACAGGATGAGTATGGGGGTCCACTACCACCCACAGGATAGGTATGGGGTTCCACTACCACCCACAGGATGAGTATGGGGTCCACTACCACCCACAGGATAGGTATGGGGTCCACTACCACCCACAGGATGAGTATGGGGTCCACTACCATCTACTACATTATATTGCTCGTCTCATGTGTAGATTTTATATATGTATCTACAATTGACATAAGATTAATACTTTATTTCGTCCAAGTCTTCTTCTTTGGGTAGTTATGCCTTCGATTTGGAGTTCCCGTTTTCTTTTCCGGAAGCCTGATGACAGTGTGGGAGTGACTATGATAAATGGGGGACCTGGAGGACTTATTTTGGCGGCTTTGATTTATGTCTTGGTAGATGGAGTTATGGAGGTGTGTGTGTGTGTGTGTGTGTGTGTGTGTGTGTGTGTGTGTGTGTGTGTGTGTGTACTCACCTAGTTGTGTTTGTGGGGGTTGAGCTCTGGCTCTGTGGTCCCGTGTGTGTGTGTGTGTGTGTGTGTGTGTGTGTGTGTGTGTGTGTGTGTGTGTGTGTGTTTACTAGTTGTGTTTTTGCGGGGGTTGAGCTTTGCTCTTTCGTCCCGCCTCTCAACTGTCAATCAACTGTTTAGTAACTACTTTTTTTTTCTATTTTTTTTTCCACACCACACACACACACACCAGGAAGCAGCCCGTGACAGCTGACTAACTCCCAGGTACCTATTTACTCCTAGGTAACAGGGGCATTCAGGGTGAAAGAAACTTTGCCCATTTGTTTCTGCCTCGTGCGGGAATCGAACCCGCGCCACAGAATTACGAGTCCTGCGCGCTATCCACCAGGCTACGAGGCCCCCAAGGATAGTTCCAGTGTTGGTGTAGAATAGTCTATGTTCTATGCTTCTATTGTCACATATAATTAACGGACTTAAATTTTCTATATTAACTTTCCCAATTATAAATGTCCTGCCATTTATAGATAACATCTTTGCCTTCATGATAGACCATAAGGTTCATTGTTCCCCCAAAAAAACTAGAGAATTGATTTCTAATCAATTTTTCAAAAAAATCTTTTAATGTGTGATGTTAGTGTGACTGATTTACTGATTCTGGCAAAGTTTTACTACCTCCCTTGTGCAATGGAACTTTATCTGCTGATTTAAGTGCTGGTGGTATCTCCCCTGTACCCAGGATCTTTCTCCATATTACGATGGAACTTTACTGGTACTTTACATTACTTAATAAGTGTCAGAAGTGTCATATTAAACATCAAAAATCTGTCCAGATCATCAAATTTCATGTTGCAGGCGATGAGTCACAATAACGTGGCTGAAGTATGTTGACCAGACCACACACTAGAAGTTGAAGGGACGACGACGTTTCGGTCCGTCCTGGACCATTCTCAAGTCGAAACGTCGTCGTCCCTTTAACTTCTGGTCATCAAATTTCATGTTGTTTATTGGGGGGTGTTAAACATAGCCTCACATGTCTCTTTAGGATTTCACACATTTCTTTGTCTTTCTCTGTGGATGTGTCTTCAATTGCATGTATAGACCCAATAGTGATTTTTGTTTTTATTTGGATTTCTCACATGGAAAAAAATATTAGTGATTTTTCTGTGTCTCGTGTAAGGCTGCCTGTCCCAATTTCATTTGTTCGGATTGGTCTAATCTGCTATAACAGCTGGTCTATTTCTTCCATCTTTCTGATTAGATTAGATTTTCTTTGCGGGATGGTAGTTGTGTCTGCTTTGAGCGTAGTCGAGTCTGCTTTGAGCGTAGTCGTGTCTGCTTAGGCGAAGTCGTGTCTGTTTTAAGTGTAGTCGTGTCTGCTTTAAGCTTAGTTGTGTCTGTTTAAGCGTTGTTGTGTCTGCTTTAAGCGTAGTTGTGTCTGTTTAAGCGTTGTTGTGTCTGCTTTAAGCGTAGTTGTGACTGTTTAAGCGTTGTTGTGTCTGCTTTAAGCGTAGTTGTGTCTGCTTTAAGCGTTGTTGTGTCTGCTTTAAGCGTAGTCGTGTCTGCTTTAAGCGTAGTCGTGTCTGCTTTAAGCGTAGTCGTGTCTGCTTTAAGTTTAGTTGTGTCTGCTTTAAGCGTATTCGTGACTGCTTTAATTGTGGTAGTGTCTGCTTTAAGTGTAGTCGTGTCTGCTTTAAGTGTTGTCGTGTCTGCTTTAAGCGTAGTCGTATCTGCTTTAAGTGTAGTCGTGTCTACTTTAAGTGTTGTCGTGTCTGCTTTAAGCGTAGTCGTATTTTCTTTAAGCGCAGTCGTGTCTGCTTTAAACGTAGTCGTGTCTGCTTTAAGCATAGTTGTGTCTGCTTTAAGCGTAGTCGTGTCTGCTTTAAGCGTAGTCGTGTCTGATTTAAGTGTAGTCGTGTCTGCTTTAAACGTAGTCGTGTCTGGTTTAAGCGTAGTCGTGTCTGCTTCAAGCGTATTTGTGTCTGCTTTAAGCGTAGTCGTGTCTGCTTAAGGGTAGTCGTGTCTGCTTTAAGCGTAGTCGTGTCTGCTTTAAGCGTAGTCGTGTCTGGTTTAAGCGTAGTCGTGTCTGCTTAAGCGTAGTCATGTTTGCTTTAAGCATTGTCGTCTCTGCTTTAAGCGTAGTCGCGTCTGCTTTAAGCGTAGTCGTGTCTGCTTTAAGCGTAGTCGTGTCTGCTTTAAGCGTAGTCTTGTCTGCTTTGAGTGTAGTCGTGTCTGCTTTAAGCGTAGTTGTGTCTGCGTAAGCGTAGTCGTGTCTGCTTTAAGCGTAGTCGTGTCTGCTTAAGCGTAGTCGTGTCTGCTTTAAGCGTAGTCTTGTCTGCTTTGAGTGTAGTCGTGTCTCCTTTAAGCGTAGTTGTGTCTGCGTAAGCGTAGTCGTGTCTGCTTTAAGCGTAGTCGTGTCTGCTTAAGCGTAGTCGTGTCTGCTTTAAGCGTAGTTGTGTCTGCTTTAAGTGTAATCGTGTCTGCTTTAAGTGTATTCGTGTCTGCTCTAAGTGTAGTTGTGTCTGCTTAAGCGTAGTCGTGTCTGCTTTAAGCGTAGTCGTGTCTGCTTTAAGCGTAGTCGTGTCTGCTTTAAGCGTAGTCGTGTCTGCTTTAAGCGTAGTCGTGTCTGCTTTAAGCGTAGTCGTGTCTGCTTTAAGCGTAGTCGTGTCTGCTTTAAGCGTAGTCGTGTCTGCTTTAAGCGTAGTCGTGTCTGCTTTAAGCGTAGTCGTGTATGCTTTAAGCGTAGTCGTGTATGCTTTAAGCGTAGTCGTGTCTGCTTTAAGCGTAGTCGTGTCTGCTTTAAGCGTAGTCGTGTCTGCTTTAAGCGTAGTCGTGTCTGCTTTAAGCGTAGTCGTGTATGCTTTAAGTGTAGTCGTGTATGCTTTAAGCGTAGTCGTGTCTGCTCTAAGTGTAGTCGTGTCTGCTCTAAGCGTAGTCGTGTCTGCTCTAAGCGTAGTCGTGTCTGCTCTAAGCGTAGTCGTGTCTGCTTCAGCATATCAGTTATTTTTTTTAGAGTTGTCTTCTTTTTCTTGCTAGAGTAGTACACTCGGCCTGGTCGGGGACCGGGCCGCCGTGACGATGAGCCCCGAAATCATCGCAAGGCAAGCAGCCTGTGTGCTTCGGCAATCAATTGCACTATTGCTTGTTTTGAGCGCTGTGTTGCCTAAGCCTGGTACACCCATTGCACGTTGCACATTTATTCTTCCCAGTCTAGGGTTCCCGGTTCGAGTCTCCTAGACTAAAGCTAAATGGCTATCTATATTGAAGTATGACCTATAAGGGGCTATAAGGGTTATATATGGTATCTGAGATTGCTGTAACCAAAGGCACAAGGCAACATATACTGTAAAACCAAGTGTGTATGTGTGTTTGAGGCGTCAAACACAATGCCAACACCAACAGCCCACTGGATCTCACCTCCCTGGGGGAAGAACTGCGCGAAGATCCGTTTGAAGCCGTCCTCGTCCACCAGCCCCGTTGGACATTCCTGCAATACAACAGAACGACGTTAGAATAAACGGTAGAGGGTCTGTTGGTCCATACGAGGCAGCTCCTGTTGGTCCATATGAGGCAGCTGCTATTGGTCCAAACGAGGCAGCTGCTATTGGCCCATACGAGGCAGCGCCTGTTGGTCCATACGAGGCGGCTCCTATTGGTCCATACGAGGCGGCTCCTATTGGTCCATACGAGGCAGCTCCTATTGGACCATACGAGGCAGCTCCTATTGGTCCATAAGAGGCAGCTCCTATTGGTCCATACGAGGCAGCTGCTATTGGTCCATACGAGGTAGCTCCTATTGGTCCATAAGAGGCAGCTCCTATTGGTCCATACGAGGCAGCTGCTATTGGTCCATACGAGGCAGCTCCTATTGGTCCATACGAGGCAGCTCCTATTTGACCATACGAGGCAGCTCCTATTGGTCCATACGAGGCAGCTGCTATTGGTCCATACGAGGCAGCTGCTATTGGTCCATACGAAGCAGCTCCTATTGGTCCATACGAGGCAGCTCCTATTGGTCCATACGAGGCAGCTCCTATTGGACCACACGAGGCAGCTGCTATTGGTCCATACGAGGCAGCTCCTATTGGTCCATACGAGGCAGCTCCTATTGGTCCATACGAGGCAGCTGCTATTGGTCCATACGAGGCAGCTGCTATTGGTCCATACGAGGCAGCTGCTATTGACCCATACTAGGCAGCTCCTATTGACCCATACGAGGCAGCTGCTATTGGTCCATACGAGGCAGCTCCTATTGGTCCATACGAGGCAGCTCCTATTGGTCCATACGAGGCAGCTCCTATTGGTCCATACGAGGCAGCTGCTATTGGTCCATACGAGGCAGCTGCTATTGGTCCATACGAGGCAGCTGCTATTGGTCCATACGAGGCAGCTGCTCTTGGTCCATACGAGGCAGCTGATACAACAAGGACAGAGATCGACTGATAAAGATAGTGTTCATAAACAAGACAACAAAGGAGGAAATTCTTAGCATAGAAGAGCCAATTGTTAAATGTAAGGGGATACAAAAGGTATTTGTACAGAGGGATATGACAAGGGATGAGAGAATAATGGCAGCAGACGCAAAGAAGAAGTGCAGGGGGAGAAGAGAGAACCAGGGAGACCACATTCCTCAACTCATCACTCCCAGAAGGGAGTGGGAAACCCCCCACCAGCATTTCAGCAACCCAAGAGAGGAATACAACAACCCCCCCTCCTTCTTATAGAAACAATTAACCCCTGTCCCCATTC
>NC_091167.1:19952097-19964597 GCF_040958095.1 Procambarus clarkii
ACCCCTATCTACCTTATTTACTGTATCTACTTTATGTTCTAATTCTACTATTATCTACCATATCCTCCTTTTAGGATATCTACCTTGCCAATTTAGCCACTAAATCTACTTTGTAATATCTACTTCATCTTAGAGACAGGACTTACTCATATCACGGGCTCACCATAGACCGTGCTACTTGGAACTTGTTCAGAGTACCTGAATCTATAACAACAACAACAACAACACTAAGGCATGTTAATATTGTAATTTTAATTAAAATAAATATATTTATTCAGTTAAATTACTTTAACAGATAATTTATCAATCAATACAATTTTTATTTTATTTTAAAATCATACTTTTCCAAACACACAAAAATGAATTTTGATTTTAAAATTGACTCCAGTTAACGCTTGAACTTTGACCTTAAAATTGACTCCAGATAACATTTGAACTTTGACCTTAAAATTGACTCCAGTTATTGAACTTTGACCTTAAAATTGACTCCAGTTGACCATTGAACCTTGACCTTAAAATTGACTCCAGTTATTGAACTTTGACCTTAAAATTGACTCCAGTTATTGAACTTTGACCTTAAAATTGACTCCAGTTAACCATTGAACTTTGACTTTAAAATTGACTCCAGTTAACATTTGAACTTTGACCTTAAAATTGACTCCAGTTAACATTTGAACTTTGACCTTAAAATTGACTCCAGTTAACATTTGAACTTTGACCTTAAAATTGACTCCAGTTAACCCTCACCACTGACCCCATCATTGACCCGACTGATGTCTGATTGGTATCTGATGACCGCGTCCATCGCTAGGCAGTTCTGGACAATCAGACCAATTATGGGAATCAGAGGGAGGATGACCATCTGTAGGAACAAGAGGTTTCGTCCCTGCTTGGAGCGAATGTTTAACCTGTGAAGGGGGTAGTGAGAGGATCTGCAGAGAAACATTGACGAAACATCTACATCTTTACTGATTCTTAAGGCATTGTTTGTCTTACTCTAAGATTATATGGTTTATGTAGTCTCTCTCTGTCTCTCTGTCTCTGTCTCTGTCTCTCTGTCTCTGTCTCTGTCTCTCTGTCTCTCTGTCTCTCTCTGTCTGTCTGTCTCTCTCTCTCTCTCTCTCTCTCTCTCTCTCTCTCTCTCTCTCTCTCTCTCTCTCTGTCTGTCTGTCTGTCTGTCTGTCTGTCTGTCTCTCTCTCTCTCTCTCTCTCTCTCTCTCTCTCTCTCTCTCTCTCTCTCTCTCTCTCTCTCTCTCTCTCTCTCTCTCTCTCTCTCTGTCTCTCTCCCTCTCTCTGTCTGTCTCTCTCTCTCTCTCTCTCTCTCTCTCTCTCTCTCTCTCTCTCTCTCTCTCTCTCTCTCTCTCTCTCTCTCTCTCTCTCTCTCTCTCTCTCTCTCACTTGCCACATCCAGCATTGATGCCGATAAAAGATGAGGCGTTATCAGACGTCACAGACTGCAAAGAGTCCAAACTCTGGGTGTCTTCAGCGGCGGTCGATGAGACTGTTGTGGCCATCCCGCTGCACCACCAGGCTGTTGATATGATGGGGGGGGGGGGGTTACTCATGTTTCTCATGGATGTTTGTTATAATATGGTGTTAATGAGAGCTATTGAGGACGGGCATTGACTTATGAGGAGCCTTGCGAATTGGGGCCTGATCTCATCATACAATAACGAAACCTCTTCATCTTTTCTCAGCTTCCGAAGCGCAATGAGGTTGTTTATAGCAAACTATGGGTTGTGCAGTTTACCAACTTGTAAACTGATTAGTAAATGTAAACACAGCCGCCATGATTGTGGTTTACAACACGAAACCAATTGGGTATAATTTAGATAAGTTTGGATTCAGGAATGACCTGGGTAAATACTGGTTTGGGAATAGGGTGGGTGGTTTACGGAACAAATAACCAAGTCACATAACAAGATGGAACGCTCTATAGATTGTTTCAAGCGCAGGCTAGACATATATATATATATATATATATATATATATATATATATATATATATATATATATATATATATATAAGGAGCTGCCTGTTATATAGACCAATAAATCTTTTGCTGTTTCCTTTTTCTTAAAAGTTCTTAAAAGATGTACAGGTTTCGTTAGTGATCACTCAAGTGCTTGACGATAAGTCCTGAACCCTGGACGAAGGTCTGGTGATGATATTTAAACATTAATAAGGACTGATGACTCCTTATTAAGGACTCTTAAGGGGATTAATAAGGACTCTTAAGGGGATTAATAAGGACTCTTAAGGGGATTAATAAGGACTCTTAAGGGGATTAATAAGGACTCTCAAGAGCTTGCAACTATGCAACAATTGACACGTCATATAACGCAATATAAATAAAACCTTCCTCACCTTTCTCATAAATAAACCCAAATTTACACACTCAAAACCTAATTTTCATGGACAAAAAACAGAATTTTCAGATTTTTTTTTTCCAAAAAAGTAAAAAAAAATCAATATTAATTAATAACCAAAAACCCAATTTTCCTAAAAAAAAAAAAAATCATAAACAAAAACCCAATTTTCCTAACCAAAAACCCAATTTTCATAAACAAAAACCCAGTTTTCCTAACCAAAAACCCAATTTTCCTGAACAAAAACCCAATTTTCCTGAACAAAAACTCAATTTTCAGATATTATGACCTCATAACTGGGATATTATGGCCTCATAACTGGGATATTATGGCCTCATAACTGGGATATTATGGCCTCATAACTGGGATATTATGGCCTCATAACTGGGATATTATGGCCTCATAACTGGGATATTATGGCCTCATAACTGGGATATTATGACCTCATAACTGGGATATTATGACCTCATAACTGAGTTATTATGACCTCATAACTGGGATATTATGGCCTCATAACTGGGATATTATGACCTCATAACTGGGATATTATGACCTCATAACTGGGATATTATGGCCTCATAACTGGGATATTATGGCCTCATAACTGGGATATTATGGCCTCATAACTGGGATATTATGGCCTCGTAACTGGGATATTATGGCCTCATAACTGGGATATTATGGCCTCATAACTGGGATATTATGACCTCATAACTGAGTTATTATGACCTCATAACTGGGATATTATGGCCTCATAACTGGGATATTATGACCTCATAACTGGGATATTATGGCCTCATAACTGGGATATTATGACCTCATAACTGGGATATTATGACCTCATAACTGGGATATTATGGCCTCATAACTGGGATATTATGGCCTCATAACTGGGATATTATGACCTCATAACTGGGATATTATGACCTCATAACTGAGTTATTATGACCTCATAACTGGGATATTATGGCCTCATAACTGGGATATTATGACCTCATAACTGGGATATTATGACCTCATAACTGGGATATTATGGCCTCATAACTGGGATATTATGACCTCATAACTGGGATATTATGGCCTCATAACTGGGATATTATGACCTCATAACTGGGATATTATGACCTCATAACTGGGATATTATGGCCTCATAACTGGGATATTATGGCCTCATAACTGGGATATTATGACCTCATAACTGGGATATTATGGCCTCATAACTGAGTTATTATGACCTCATAACTGGGATATTATGGCCTCATAACTGGGATATTATGGCCTCATAACTGGGATATTATGGCCTCATAACTGGGATATTATGGCCTCATAACTGGGATATTATGACCTCATAACTGGGATATTATGACCTCATAACTGGGATATTATGACCTCATAACTGGGATATTATGGCCTCATAACTGGGATATTATGGCCTCATAACTGGGATATTATGGCCTCATAACTGGGATATTATGGCCTCATAACTGAGTTATTATGACCTCATAAATATGTAGTTTTCATCATATTCATGAGGCATATGAGATAAATGAAATTTTCCAAATTATCCCAACATGAATCAGGTGTCAATGATCTTCCAAAAACACTTAAAAAACGCAAAGAATTTCTATAAAAAAACAAACTCATGCTCTCACCCGTTCAGTTGTGAACGCCGAGAAATTATTTCAGCTCACAGAAGAACGCAGAACGGACCAACACAGGTATGGAACGTCTGGAATGAAACAGTTGGATTGAACAGCGAACGAACAGGTCCTCTCCCTCAGAGCCCTCAGGCGACACTGACCTGATTGCTCACAGAACCTATGAATGCCACACACACCTTAAACTGCGCATGCGCAATGACCCGTGGACATGACATTGAGTCGCACCAACAGCCTGGTTAATCAGACCGGCAACCAGTAAGTCCACCTCGTTACAGCGACCGGCCCTAAAGGAATCACTGGGTAAAATAGGTAACTTAAGGTTCAATTTTCTCATTTCAGAGGCGATAGGGAAATCCTGCTTATTGGACACGCTATACAGACGATACCCTGTCACGCTATCTTACAGGATAGCTGCTGGGAGGTCACGCTATCCTACACGATAGCTGCTGGGAGGTCACGCTATCCTACACGATAGCTGCTGGGAGGTCACGCTATCTTATAGGATGGGTGTTGTGAGGTCACGCTATCTTACAGGATAGCTGCTGGGAGGTAACGCTATCTTACACGATAGCTGCTGGGAGGTCACGCTATCTCACAGGATAGCTGCTGGGAGGTCACGCTATCCTACAGGATAGCTGCTGTGAGGTCACGCTATCCTACAGGATAGCTGCTGGGAGGTCACGCTATCCTACAGGATAGCTGCTGGGAGGTCACGCTATCCTACAGGATAGCTGCTGGGAGGTCACGCTATCCTACAGGATAGCTGCTGGGAGGTCACGCTATCCTACAGGATAGCTGCTGGGAGGTCACGCTATCCTACAGGATAGCTGCTGTGAGGTCACGCTATCCTACAGGATAGCTGCTGAGAGGTCACGCTATCCTACAGGATAGCTGCTGGGAGGTCACGCTATCCTACAGGATAGCTGCTGTGAGGTCACGCTATCCTACAGGATAGCTGCTGGGAGGTCACTCTATCCTACAGGACAGCGTGATATTTTTGAAAGAAATATTTAGTGTATTGGAGGAGATAGCATCTGATATCTAATAATTATTATCGGAAACAGATATTCAAGACATCATGCCAGAGGAACGATAATACTTATGAGTTATTACACGGGAGAGTGAGGGAGAGTGAGGGAGAGAGAGTGAGGGAGAGTGAGGGAGAGTGAGGGAGAGTGAGGGAGAGTGAGGGAGAGAGAGTGAGGGAGAGTGAGGGAGAGTGAGGGAGAGTGAGGGAGAGTGAGGGAGAGTGAGGGAGAGTGAAGGAGAGTGAGGGAGAGTGAGGGAGAGTGAGGGATGGTGAGGGAGAGTGAGGGAGAGTGAGGGAGAGTGAAGGAGAGTGAGGGAGAGTGAGGGAGAGTGAGGGATGGTGAGGGAGAGTGAGGGAGAGTGAGGGAGAGTGAGAGAGAGTGAGGGAGAGTGAGGGAGAGTGAGGGAGAGTGAGAGAGAGTGAGAGAGAGTGACGGAGAGTGAGGGAGAGTGACGGAGAGTGAGGAAGAGTGACGGAGAGTGACGGAGAGTGAGGGAGAGTGAGGGAGAGTGAGGGAGAGTGAGGTAGGGAGAGTGAGAGAGAGTGAGGGAGAGTGAGGGAAAGTGAGGGAGAGTGAGGGATAGTGAGAGAGAGTGAGGGAGAGTGAGGGAGAGAGAGTGAGGGAGAGTGAGGGAGGGAGAGTGAGAGAGAGTGAGGGAGAGTGAGGGAGAGTGAGAGAGAGTGAGGGAGAGTGACGGAGAGTGAGGGAGAGTGACGGAGAGTGAGGGAGAGTGAGGGAGAGTGAGGGAGAGTGAGGGAGAGTGAGAGAGAGAGTGAGAGAGAGTAAGGGAGAGTAAGGGAGAGTGAGGGAGAGTGAGAGAGAGAGTGAGGGAGAGTGAGGGAGAGTGAGGGAGAGTGAGGGAGGGAGAGTGAGAGAGAGTGAGGGAGAGTGAGGGAGAGTGAGGGAGAGTGAGGGAGAGTGAGGGAGAGTGAGGGAGAGTGAGGGAGGGAGAGTGAGAGAGAGTGAGGGAGAGTGAGGGAGAGTGAGGGAGAGTGAGAGAGAGTGAGGGAGGGATAGCGAGGGAGAGAGAGACAATGAGGGAGAGAATGAGGGGGGACTACGTATGAGAATACTGGAATATGAGGTCGAAGATCTGGATTATGAGGTCAAGGGTCAAGGAACAGTGCCCAACCACTTGAGCTCATTCATCCAGCAGTACTCAACAAATATTCGATTTAGGTCCATTTATGTCCAATTAGTTAATTTACGAAACAAAAATCATCTACCTAAGTTTACCACTAAACCGGACGTTTTTTACGATGAATTAATCGTAGAAAACTTGACATTATAACCCTAACTATTTTATTTTAGGTATTCAGGCGGCATAAAGCATATAGGTATATTTATATACATTTTGTAATGTATATATATACAAGAGTTGTTGCATTCTTGAAAAATCACCAGCATGCGTAGCGTTTTGGGCAGATCCTTAAGCTTAATTTCCCCCGAAATACGACACGCTAAATCGTGTAACAACTAGATTACCCAATTACTGCTGGGTGAACTGAGACTATAGTTAAGGATTGGTGCCCAGTCAATCCTCCCCGGCCAGGATACGATCCCAGGCCAAAGCGCTCGTGAAGCTATCAACATATATATATATATATATATATATATATATATATATATATATATATATATATATATATATATATATATATATATATATATACATATATATATATACATATATATATATATATATATATATATATATATATATATATATATATATATATATATATATATACACACACATACACTAGCAGTACCCGGCCACGCGTTGCTGTGGCTCAGCAACACATGTGGGTTGCTGAGCCACAGCAATTTTCCCTGTCCTCCAGTCCTCCCCACTATTCCCCACTCCCTCGTCCGATGCCTTCCCAAATGGTCTGATGTTCCCATCACTGAAATATAAGAAAAACAGTTAAAAAATGAAATGAAAACTTGAAAAAATAAACAAATAAACTATACTCACGAAATGAACGGTATGGTAAACAACACAGCTCAATTCCAACGCAATTCACACAAAATAATTAAATCAAAATATAAATAGGTCAAAATCTATGAAAATTTCATTTATCAATGCAATCCGAAATGTTGAAATGGAATTGTAACATATTTAGTATAGCGTGTGTGTTGCTCTAACATGCAACAGATGGTGCTGTTATTCAAAATGAAAAGGGACTCCCTGGTGGGTGGATGTCTAAAGTTATAGAAGCAGACACACACTCAAAGATTCAAGCACATTCACACAAGGATTCACACAGATTCACAGACTCACAGATTCACAGACTCACAGATTCACAGACTCACAGATTCACAGACTCACAGATTCACAGACTCACAGATTCTTACACTCACAGATTCACAGACTCACAGATTCACAGACTCACAGATCCACAGACTCACAGATTCACAGACTCACAGATTCACAGACTCACAGATTCACAGACTCACAGATCCACAGACTCACAGATTCACAGACTCACAGATTCACAGACTCACAGATTCACAGACTCACAGATTCACAGACT
This sequence comes from Procambarus clarkii, assembly GCF_040958095.1. NCBI lineage: Eukaryota > Metazoa > Arthropoda > Malacostraca > Decapoda > Cambaridae > Procambarus > Procambarus clarkii. Next base: position 19,959,697 of record NC_091167.1, read on the forward strand.
CACAGATTCACAGACTCACAGATTCACAGACTCACAGATTCACAGACTCACAGATTCTTACACTCACAGATTCACAGACTCACACATTCTTACACTCACAGACTTGCAGAATTACAGATTCATAGATTCACAGACTGATAACCACAGAGACATTCACAGACTCATAAACAGACAGACTCATATAAACTCACAGATTCACAAACCTCTCAGATTTAGTTCTAAACAAGAGTCGGGCTTCCCTATTGAGGCTCTATTGAGCCCTATGAAACAGGGCTCAATAGAGCCTCCAATTTGAGTACCTGGTGATCCACAGGAGTCAATATAGCTCCCAAAATCCATCGCAGGGGATTGAAAGTTTATGCAAATGTGATGTGAGGTAGTTTATGACTCGTGTGAGGCCCTTGGGGAGTGGGGAGTGGTGGTTGAGGGGGGTTAGTGTGTGTGTGTGTGTGTGTGTGTGTGTGTGTGTGTGTGTGTGTGTGTGTGTGTGTGTCACACACACACACACACACACCAACACACAAACACACACACACACACACATCTCCAGGAAGTAGCCCGTAGCAGCTGTCTAATTACCAGGTACCTATTTACAGCTAGGTGAACAGATGCACCAGATGAAAGAAACCCTGTCTATTTGTTTCCGCCTCCCCCGGAAATCGAACCGGGGCCCTTAGAACTTCAACCGCCCCAAACGCTGTCCACTCAGCCACGAGGCCCTTGTGTAGTATTGTAGTGTTCCTTCACTACTTCTGCACAGCATAGCATAATGGTTGCTTGCTCGTAAACCTTGTAAATGGGAATCGGGGATCGAACCCATGCAACAAAAATGAGGAACCTCTCCCACCGACCTCCCAACCACCTGGGCTGGCCGGTAGAGGCACGGTCTCGCTTCATGCAGGTCGGCGTTCAATCCCCGACCGTCCACCAAGTGGTTGGACACCATTCCTTTCCCCCCGTCCCATCCCAAATCCTTATCCTGACCCCTTCCCAGTGTTATATAGTCGTAATGGCTTGGCGCTTTACCCCTAATAGATCCCTCCCTCCCTCCGACCCACTAAACGCTGTGTTAACTACCCTATCATCATCATCAGCCAATTGCCGCAGAATGCTGATCACCTCAGCATTGTGTCTCTCTTGCAAGGCATTCCCTGATGGCTGTGATGCTGTCACTTGAGTACCCTGAACTACCAGTGGGATACCTTGACTAACAAGCTACGACCCTTGGTTCGAAACCCTTGGTTCGAAACCTTTGGTTCGAAACCCTTGGTTCGAAACCCTTGGTTCGAAACCCTTGGTTCGAAACCCTTGGTTCGAAACTCTTGCTTCGAAACCCTTGCTTCGAAACCCTTGGTTCGAAACCCTTGGTTCGAAACTCTTGGTTCGAAACCCTTGGTTCGAAACCCTTGGTTCGAAACCCTTGGTTCGAAACCCTTGGTTCGAAACTCTTGGTTCGAAACCCTTGGTTCGAAACCCTTGGTTCGAAACCCTTGCTTCGAAACCCTTGCTTCGAAACTTTTGGTTCGAAACCCTTGGTTCGAAACTCTTGGTTCGAAACTCTTGGTTCGAAACCCTTGGTTCGAAACCCTTGGTTCGAAACCCTTGCTTCGAAACCCTTGGTTCGAAACCCTTGGTTCGAAACTCTTGGTTCGAAACCCTTGGTTCGAAACCCTTGGTTCGAAACCCTTGGTTCGAAACCCTTGGTTCGAAACCCTTGGTTCGAAACCCTTGGTTCGAAACCCTTGGTTCGAAACAGCCTGTTGAGGACACCACAAACCTGTTTAACACTCGTTCCACCATGGCCTTGGTCACCTCTGGTGTGCAACGGTGTGCACTCTGTGGACCTTGTGAGTGCCTCCACTCGGCCACAGATTATATATCTCGTCCCAGAGTGTGCTAGTGGTACTCTGTGCACTCTCTGTCATGTGCCCAATTGTTTCACAGCCTCGCTGGTAACACTAATGTGGTCAAAACTCTATAATTCCGACTGGCCTTTCAAATCAAGACTTGGGGGGGGGGGTTATCTTGGGGTTATCTTGAGATTGTTTCGGGGCTTTAGTGTCCCCGCGGCCCGGTCCTCGACCAGGCCTCCAGCCCCAGGAAGCAGCCCGTGACAGCTGACTAACACCCAGGTACCTATTTTACTGCTAGATAACAGGGGGCATAGGGTGAAAGAAACTCTGCCCATTATTTCTCACCTGCGCCCGGGATCGAACCGGGGACCACAGGATCACAAGTCTAGCGTGCTGTCCGCTCGGCCGACCGGCTCCCTCAGGAAACACAAACAAAATAAATAAAACCAGCCAGTTTACTGGAACATATCACAACACAAGAACATAAACTAAGTTTATGTTTACTTTAAGTAAGTTTATAGTAAGTTTACTTTACACTGATACTATTTCACACCAAAATAAGCTTGACTCAATCTCTTGGGAATCAGCATGCATTGTACTGCACACTCTCTCTGAACTACCTGACACTAGGCTCTATCCCAGTGTAGTGGGACATAACTAGCTGACACTAGGCTCTATCCCAGTGTAGTGGGACATAACTAGCTGACACTAGGCTCTATCCCAGTGTAGTGGGACATAACTAGCTGACACTAGGCTCTATCCCAGTGTAGTGGGACATAACTAGCTGACACTAGGCTCTATCCCAGTGTAGTGGCACATAACTAGCTGACACTAGGCTCTATCCCAGTGTAGTGGGACATAACTAGCTGACACTAGGCTCTATCCCAGTGTAGTGGGACATAACTAGCTGACACTAGGCTCTATCCCAGTGTAGTGGGACATAACTAGCTGACACTAGGCTCTATCCCAGTGTAGTGGGACATAACTAGCTGACACTAGGCTCTATCCCAGTGTAGTGGGACATAACTAGCTGACACTAGGCTCTATCCCAGTGTAGTGGGACATAACTAGCTGACACTAGGCTCTATCCCAGTGTAGTGGGACATAACTAGCTGACACTAGGCTCTATCCCAGTGTAGTGGGACATAACTAGCTGACACTAGGCTCTATCCCAGTGTAGTGGGACATAACTAGCTGACACTAGGCTCTATCCCAGTGTAGTGGGACATAACTAGCTGACACTAGGCTCTATCCCAGTGTAGTGGGACATAACTAGCTGACACTAGGCTCTATCCCAGTGTAGTGGGACATAACTAGCTGACACTAGGCTCTATCCCAGTGTAGTGGGACATAACTAGCTGACACTAGGCTCTATCCCAGTGTAGTGGGACATAACTAGCTGACACTAGGCTCTATCCCAGTGTAGTGGGACATAACTAGCTGACACTAGGCTCTATCCCAGTGTAGTGGGACATAACTAGCTGACACTAGGCTCTATCCCAGTGCAGTGGCACATAACATTAACAGTGTTGAACAGACCACACACTAGAACTTACACACACTTACAGTCTCCGTGGTGTAGTGGTAAGACACTCGCCTGGCGTTCCGCGAGCGCTTTGTCATGGGTTCGTATCCTGGCCGGGGAGGATTTACTGGGGCGCTAATCCTTAACTGTAGCCTCTGTTTAACGCAACAGTAAAATGTGTACTTGGTTGTAACAACGATTCTTCGCGGCGGGGATCGTATTCCAGGGACCTGCCCGAAACGCTACGCGTACTAGTGGCTCTACAAGAGTGTAACAACTCTTGGTGGTGGTGTGACAACTCGATATATACAAGAGATATATACATGTGATATATACAAGAGTAACAACTCTTGTATATATCTAAAAAAAAAAAACAAAAAAAAAAGTGAGTGACGCGTGACAATGAGTACCATTGTCACTATCAATACTTCAGCACTATCACCATCACCACCTCAGCCCACCTAAGGAAGCCGGTCGGCCGAGCGGACAGCACGCTGGACTTGTGATCCTTTGGTCCTGGGTTCGATCCCAGGCGCCGGCGAGAAACAATGGGCAGAGTTTCTTTCACCCTATGCCCCCTGTTACCTAGCAGTAAAATAGGTACCTGGGTGTTAGTCAGCTGTCACGGGCTGCTTTCTGGGGGGTGGAGGCCTGGTCGAGGACCGGGCCGCGGGGACACTAAAAAGCCCCGAAATCATCTCAAGATAACCTCAAGATAACCTCAAGATAACCTCAAGATAACCTCAAGATAACCCATCCTCCTGTTTTACCAGTACTACAGTAACCATGAGGACCATAGTATATATACCGACATACAACGGAATTAGAAAGCAGAAATCGGCACTATTGACTTGGACTAACCGGAAAACTATTCTTACTTGTGTTGTTTTAACAAACTAACCTAACCTAACCTTCCTAGGCCTAATACAGAATATCTGAGGCCTAACATAGTACATATGTATACTATACTAGGCCTGGATATATTTAAATTTGTGTTTTAGCTTCATTTATTTTATATAAGAATTCCTAACTAGTCAGTCTACTACTGTCTAAAAGCTAAGAACGTACGAATTGTGACTATTGGCGACTGTCACAATAGGTACTGTCTAAATAGGAGGACGGGTTGGTCACCCCCACTGTCACCCACAGTAGTGGAGGTCACACCAGGATACTTACACTACAGACAAACACACTGGACACATAAACACAATGACAGAGGAAGAGGGGGGGGGGCTGATGGAACATGCAGAACAAAGCTACTAGACGCAGCAGATAAACACTTCTCTAAGGGAACACGTCACAGGACCAACAGGAGTGAGAGGAGACGACCAACCACCAGTACCACCACAATCACAACCACAATCTCTACCACCACAACAACCACCACCACCACCACCACAATCTCCTACACCACCACAATTACCACCATCATCATCCAGGGCCTAAATTATTGTCAGTAAATCGAAAAATAATGGCGTTCTTAGAGAGAGAGAGAGAGAGAGAGAGAGAGAGAGAGAGAGAGA
>NC_091167.1:19969597-20012097 GCF_040958095.1 Procambarus clarkii
GACTCGGTCATATTGTAATGAGAGAGAGAGAGAGAGAGAGAGAGAGAGAGAGAGAGAGAGAGAGAGAGAGAGAGAGAGAGAGAGAGAGAGAGAGAGAGAGAGAGAGAGAGAAACATTGCCTCATATCAAGACTTGTGAAATGAAGCATCAGACGACGTTCTAAACATGTTTAAGTGGAGTTATCAGTGACGAGAGGCAGTGAAGGAGAGGTGGGACAGGCAGTAGAGGTGGGAAGGGAAGAGGTGGACACTGAAGGAGAGAGAGAGAGAGAGAGGGGAAGCATGTAGGAGAGACGAACAGTGAGACATAAGAACATAAGAACATAAGAACAAAGACAACTGCAGAAGGCCTATTGGCCCATACGAGGCAGCTCCTATTTAACATCATCCCCAAACATTAAATTCAAGGTTGATAGTGACATTTTATTACGTTCTTAAACATTATTATGTATAGAGGTGGTGGGGGCGGGAGGGGGAGAGGTGAGGGAGAGGGGGAGAGGTGAGGGAGAGGAGGAGAGGTGAGGTAGAGAGAATGGGTGAGGTATAAGGTGGAGAAGTGTTAGGTAGGGAGGTACTAGGTGGGAAGAGTAGGGTAAGATTTAAAGTAGGGAGATAAGGTGAATACTTATCACCTAGGGTGCATAATCATGTAGGAATAATAGGAAACGACATTGCAGACGAAGCTGCAAAACTTGCAACTAAGATAATAAACGTTGATATGTACACACCACAGAGTCTATCACAGATTAAGGAAGTAATTAGAAACAGAGCAATGCAGCTGATGTACAGTAACCACAACACAGCAGTTGCAACATCAGGATCTGCGGGATGGTACAAGAATTCAACCAACTACGAACCACTTAGTTTGATGAAAGGGGGCTGTAGAGCAACAGAAGTACACTTACATCGCATCAGGCTTGGGTATCCGTGTGCATGGGAAATGGGCTTACAGGTTCCGGAAGATGAGAGGAAATGTCAGCACTGTGGAGAAATGCCCGACAGACCACTGGAACAATGTACAGACCACTGGAACAATGTTCAGACCACTGGAACAATGTACAGACCATTGGAACAATGTTCAGACCATTGGAACAATGTTCAGACCATTGGAACAGCTCAGAAGAAGTTGTTAAACACATTGGACATAATCTTACAGAAGACGCTGGATTATCACAGCAAAAAATAAACAATAAAATAATGAAGGGAGAGAGAGAGAGAGAGAGAGAGAGAGAGAGAGAGAGAGAGAGAGAGAGAGAGAGAGAGAGAGAGAGAGAGAGAGAGAGAGAGAGAGAGAGAGAGAGAGAGAGAGAGACAGAGAAAGAGAGAGAGAGGAAGGGGAGGAGCCTCACCACTCACACTAAAGCAGCTGTTAACATCCTATGTCAGTCACCACCGTAGACTCGTCACACCTCAAAGGGCACTGGAGAGCTACCTGAGAGTTAGATAATGGCAGATGTCATCACAATCCTCCCAAAAGCTTCGTGTAACTGGCAAACCCTGAATGATTTTTGACAGTTTTTTGACGCTCCCCCACTCACCCTCTTCCCCAATCTGTCCCCCCAATCACCCACGACTCCTCCAATCATCCTCCCACTCAACCAATCAACCACCCTCTCCAAGGGCTGACAACAACAATCCTTCCCATCAACTTTAAGTACAGTTGAGAGTGAGCGTTCTTACCATCGACATTTCTAGGACTTGGTAAGGGTCCAGGACTTGATAAGGGTCCAGGACTTGATAAGGGCCCAGGACTTGATAAAGGTCCAGGACTTGATTAAGGTCCAGGACTTGATAAGGGCCCAGGACTTGATAAAGGTCCAGGACTTGATTAAGGTCCAGGACTTGATAAGGGTCCAGGACTTGATAATGGTCCAGGACTTGATAAGGGTCCAGGACTTGATAAGGGCCCAGGACTTGATAATGGTCCAGGACTTGATAAGGGCCCAGGACTTGATAAAGAGTTAACAATATTAACTCTGGTTTACACAAGCTAAAAATAAAGTTAACAGCAGATAACTATTATCAGTCTACACGGAATACCTATCAATAATGACCAGGTTAAATACCAGTTAAATATTGAATCAATGAAACGAGAGTTCGATCCCAATGAATAACCCCTAAATAATTTGTTAAATTAATACAGAACTCCTCAATTAAAAAATAATCCCCAAAATCTACAAAATTAAAAATCACGAAACACGTAACACCAGAAAAATTAAAAATTAAATATTTTCGAAATATTTAAATTTAATGTCAACTTTTACTCTAATAGAAAAGTGAAATTAGAGTGAACTAAATTTGACTTCCGGTTTACATGCACTAAAAATAATTCCATAAAAGTGTTATACCGAGTTGTATATGTTCTTGTTGTGGGGGAGAGACAGACAGACTGACTGACAGAGAGACAGACAGACAGATGGAAAATATGGTCAGCAACCTGTGTCTCTCTGTCAGCCTGGATATCCTTCAATAACTTGGACAACGGAAGCTTCAGATTGGCAAAGACAACCTTCGTGGGACCAATTCTTGATAATGCAGCTCCCCCTGGCATGGTAAACTTACAAAATGAATGAACAAATCAATCTAGAAATGGTTCAAACAAATGCAACAAGGATGGTTTCTGAGCTAATTTTCGTTCATGGGTACAGTATGGTACACTACTTTCATTCAGTTTCATATCCCAGCTCCTAGTTTGCCCTAATATCCCAGCTCTTAATGTATCGAACTCTGAGAAGCCTTTGCAACCCGTCCTCACACTAGGCTGGTTAAAGCAGTTGGCGATTATTTGTTTTTGTAGTACGTGGGTGAAGCATTTATCAACCCGTACTAGACTTAAGTCCATTCCATCCAGCGGTCGACCCCACAGACGCTTTCATAAATTTTTACATTCTGTTCACTCAAAACGGGAATTGTCTTAAATATAAATTAATATTATAATATATTAGCATATTGTGCATATATAGGCATAGGTTAGGTTAGGTGTTTAGGTTCTGTTGGCGATTATTTGTATTTGTAGTACGTGGGTGAAGCATTTATAGCGTTGTGGTTCGAACACCAGTCGTCAGTGAAGCACTTGTTCCGGAAGTGTTCGAACGTCAGCAGTTGTGAGTCGTGTGTAAACCGTTTTTCATTCCCAGCCCGGCCTCCAAACAAAGACCCAAAAGTGATTCCATGCACCCGCCAACCCCCCTGTTTAAGAGTGAAAACGGTTTACACACGACTCACAACTGCTGACGTTCGAACACTTCCGGAACAAGTGCGTCACTAACGACTGGTGTTCGAACCACAACGCTGTAAATGCTTCACCCACGTACTACAAATACAAATAATCGCCAACAGAACCTAAACACCTAACCTAACCTATGCCTATATATACACAATATGCTAATATATTATAATATTAATTTATATTTCAGAAAATTCCCGTTTTGAATGAACAGCATGTACAAATTGATGAATGCGTCTGTGGGGTCGACCGCTGGATGGAATGGACTTGAGTCTAGGACGGGTTGTCATTAACATGTCACCTGTGGTTGTGTGGTGACGAGTGAGACGAAAAATATAACGACTAGTGAAAAAATAGTGAAGTGAAAGTGAAAAATATTCATCAAGTACAGGATAAACTAAAGAAAAATATGCTTGTTTAGTGACAGCGAGTTACGAATGAACTAGCTGTTACGAGGCTAAGTGGCGCGTTACTCCTGAGAGGTCTTTCGAGGAGCAGGAAGTAGTTTGCGGCTCGTCAGTAAGAACAGGCAAGAAACTCGTTTTTCTTGCGTGCGTGAGTGAATACTGACTCGGGAGGGAACAAGGTTGTTAGTAAACAGTTGATTGACAGTTGAGAGGCGGGCCGAAAGAGCAAAGCTCAACCCCCGCAAAAACACAACTAGTAAACACAGTAAACAAACACACACACACACCCACACACACACACACACACACACCCACACACACACACACACACACACACACACACACACACACACACACACACACACACACACACACACACCCACACACACACACACACACACACACACACACACACACACACACACCCACACACACACACACACACACACACACACACCCACACACACACACATACACACACACACACACACACACACACACACACCCACACACACACACACACACACACACACACATACACACACACACACACACACACACACACACCCACACACACACACACACACACACACACACACATACACACACACACACACACACACACACACACCCACACACACACACACACACACACACACACACACACACACCCACACACACACACACACACACACACACACACACACACACACACACACACACACACACACACACAACAAGGAAGAACTCTGGCGGCTAAGATCTCAGGGGTGAATCAGCCATAACTAATCTGTTTACGGAAGTTGAGAGCATCCCAGGCCTTCATCCCCTGCGCTCTCCTGCTCCTCTCCCATCTCTTGAGTACGGGATGCTGCGGTGAGGCCGTGTGTGTGTGTGTGTGTGTGTGTGTGTGTGTGTGTGTGTGTGTGTGTACTGACCTAATTGTGTTTGCGGGGGTTGAGCTTTGGCTCTTCGGTCCCGCCTCTCAACTGTCAATCAACAGGTGTACAGGTTCCTGAGCCTATTGGGCTCTATCATATCTACACTTGAAACTGTGTATGGAGTCAGCCTCCACCACATCACTGCCTAATGCATTCCATTTGTCAACCACTCTGACACTAAAAAAGTTCTTTCTAATATCTTCAATATGTGTGTGTTTCTCTAATATTTCTAATATATGTGTCTGGCTTAACCCAGAGAAGCAGGGGGGGGGGGGGGGAAGCAGACTAGGCTTGCAGGCACCGTAGGGCACTATGAGGTTTGATCTGACACTTAGAACAAGTCCAAATGACGAGGTTAAAAAAAAATAACGTAGGCAAGACTTATAGACGAAAGTGACGATGTTTCCGTCCGTTTTTTACCGTTAGCAAGTCCTGGACCCTTGTCAAGTCCTGGACCCTTAGCAAGTCCTAAACCCTTACCAAGTCCAAAACCTTTACCAAGTCCTAAACCCTTACCAAGTCCTATAAACTTATAAAGTCCTGGATCCTTAGCAAGTCCTAAACCCTTACCAAGTCCAAAACCCTTACCAAGTCCAAAACCCTTACCAAGTTCTAAACCCTATTCAAGTCCTGGACCCTTAGGAAGTCCTAAACCCTTACCAAGTCCTAAACCCTAATCAAGTCCTGGACCCTTAGCAAGTCCTAAACCCTTACCAAGTCCTATAAACCTATCAAGTCCTGGACCCTTAGCAAGTCCTAAACCCTTACCAAGTCCAAACCCCTTACCAAGTCCTAAACCCTAATCAAGTCCTGGACCCTTAGCATGTCCTAAACCCTTACCAAGTCCTAAATCCTTAGCTAGTCTTAGACCCTTACTGATTCTAAATCCTTATAAAATCCTAAACCCATACCAAATCCAATGCCCTTATCAAGCCTTGGGTGCCCTTGCTAAGTCCTGGACCATATCAACTCGTCCTAAGGGTCCAAGGCCGGGCGAAACATCTTCACTATTTGATGAGTGTGTCTTGGGTAATGAGTTAAGCCTCGCTGTTTATTACACACAGAGATCACACTAACGTGATGCATCAAATTAACAAATCCACAAGGGCCGTGCCGAGGATTCGAACCTGCGTCCGGGAGCATCCCAGACACTGCCTTAATCGACTGAGCTACAACAACGACCGGCCTATTGACATAGCTCGGGTGCAGGGGGGAGTTGTGTAAAATCCTGGTTTGTGCCTCTGAGAGGCTACGGGATCCAGTAAGTTCAGTAGAACTTCGGTTTCAACCCTTTTAACCCTGTCGTAGCTCAGTCGATTAAGGCAGTGTCTGGGATGCTCCCGGACGCAGGTTCGAATCCTCGTCACGGCCCTTGTGGATTTGTTCCTCATTGTTTAAACTCATAACACACAAAATCAGACAGTGAGGTGAAATGAGTGAAGGCTGTATGCCTAAATGCAATTGGAACAGATTACAGACAGACTAATAAGAGTTGATATATAAGGCAGACTGGAATGCGAGACAGATTAAGAGCTAGGTTGTTGTTGTTATAGATTCAGCTACTCGGAACAAGTTCCAAGTAGCACGGGCTATGGTGAGCCCGTAGTGGCAAACACTGGCGAGTTCACCTTCTACACGGGCCAGTCCACCCACTGGTTATGTGCCTCCACCCCATCTTCACTCTCCACACACTCACTGACAGAGGGCTTCAGCAGCACGCTGACAGGGGGCCCCGAAACTAACACAGGGGTAGCTAACACCCTCGAGGTTATCTCGAGATGATTTCGGGGCTTTAGTGTCCCCGCGGCCCGGTCCTCGATCAGGCCTCCACCCCAGGAAGCAGCCCGTGACAGCTGACTAACACCCAGGTACCTATTTTACTGCTAGGTAACAGGGGCATAGGGTGAAAGAAACTCTGCCCATTGTTTCTCGCCGGCGCCTGGGATCGAACCCAGGACCACAGGATCACAAGTCCAGCGTGCTGTCCGCTCGGCCGACCGGGTCTCCAGAAGCCTCTAGCAGCTTGCTAGCAGCACTTCACAATAGACACATCACTGTCTTCCCTAACTCTTACCGGCCAATCCCGGGTACATTGATCTGTAAAAACACTGCATATATGAGCAGCTAACACTGCTTGCATCGACGGCGGCCACTCAGTCCTCTCGCAGGACCAAGCTAAGACTTCGTGAACTGCCCAAGGTGAACTGCCCGCCTCAGCTCAATCGCCTCCATATGTCACCTCTGTGGATATTAAAACATCATTAGCCAGATGGACAGTACACTGCGTAACCCCTGTGATAACACTAATCCACCGGGGGAATTTATATTGCGCACTGCAGCCACAACCTAGATGGCGCTGATCTCGATACGCCACCCACCAGAGGTCCCCATCATCGACCCCACATGCTGACTGAGGCAGGAAACTAGCGCCATTCGCTGAAACCAGGGGCCAGATTCACGAAAGCACTTACGCGAGCACTTACGAACGTGTACACCTTTCCGCAATCTTTGACGGCTTTGGTTACATTTATTAAACAGTTTACAAGCCTGAAAACTTGTCAATCAACTGTTGTTATTGTTATAAACAGCCTCCTGGTGCTTCGGAGCTCATTAACTGTTTAATAATTCTAAACAAAGCCGCTAAAGATTGAGAAAAGACGGACAGGTTCGTAAGTACTTGCGTAACTACTTCGTGAATCTGGCCCCAGGTCACCACCAACAGATGGCGTTGTCTACGTAGCGCACAATATTAGGGGAGTCGGAGTGCAGACTCATAGATAACACCGAAATCGCCACTCCGACGATGGTGTCGATACCGTAACAAAGGACATGACAGCTGAATGAAGGAATGGTATGGGACGACTCAGACTACTAACGACCCAACGACCTGTACGAAGCGAGACCGTCGCTCTAACAACCAGACCACGTGGGTGCCTCCTAAAGATGAAGAGTCGGTTTAATACCAGAATTGAATATTTTCACAACACCATAAAGATGATGAACATTTTCACAACACCATAAAGATGATGAACATTTTCACAACACCATAAAGATGATGAACATTTTCACAACACCATAAAGATGATGAACATTTTCACAACACCATAAAGATGATGAACATTTTCACAACACCATAAAGATGATGAACATTTTCACAACACCATAAAGATGGTGAACATTTTCACAACACCATAAAGATGGTGAACATTTTCACAACACCATAAAGATGATGAACATTTTCACAACACCATAAAGATGATGAACATTTTCACAACACCATAAAGATGGTGAACATTTTCACAACACCATAAAGATGGTGAACATTTTCACAACACCATAAAGATGATGAACATTTTCACAACACCATAAAGATGATGAACATTTTCACAACACCATAAAGATGGTGAACATTTTCACAACACCATAAAGATGGTGAACATTTTCACAACACCATAAAGATGATGAACATTTTCACAACACCATAAAGATGATGAACATTTTCACAACACCATAAAGATGGTGAACATTTTCACAACACCATAAAGATGATGAACATTTTCACAACACCATAAAGATGATGAACATTTTCACAACACCATAAAGATGATGAACATTTTCACAACACCATAAAGATGATGAACATTTTCACAACACCATAAAGATGATGAACATTTTCACAACACCATAAAGATGATGAACATTTTCACAACACCATAAAGATGATGAACATTTTCACAACACCATAAAGATGATGAACATTTTCACAACACCATAAAGATGATGAACATTTTCACAACACCATAAAGATGATGAACATTTTCACAACACCATAAAGATGATGAACATTTTCACAACACCATAAAGATGATGAACATTTTCACAACACCATAAAGATGATGAACATTTTCACAACACCATAAAGATGATGAACATTTTCACAACACCATAAAGATGGTGAACATTTTCACAACACCATAAAGATGATGAACATTTTCACAACACCATAAAGATGGTGAACATTTTCACAACACCATAAAGATGATGAACATTTTCACAACACCATAAAGATGATGAACATTTTCACAACACCATAAAGATGGTGAACATTTTCACAACACCATAAAGATGATGAACATTTTCACAACACCATAAAGATGATGAACATTTTCACAACACCATAAAGATGATGAACATTTTCACAACACCATAAAGATGGTGAACATTTTCACAACACCATAAAGATGGTGAACATTTTCACAACACCATAAAGATGGTGAACATTTTCACAACACCATAAAGATGGTGAACATTTTCACAACACCATAAAGATGGTGAACATTTTCACAACACCATAAAGATGATGAACATTTTCACAACACCATAAAGATGATGAACATTTTCACAACACCATAAAGATGATGAACATTTTCACAACACCATAAAGATGATGAACATTTTCACAACACCATAAAGATGATGAACATTTTCACAACACCATAAAGATGATGAACATTTTCACAACACCATAAAGATGATGAACATTTTCACAACACCATAAAGATGATGAACATTTTCACAACACCATAAAGATGATGAACATTTTCACAACACCATAAAGATGATGAACATTTTCACAACACCATAAAGATGATGAACATTTTCACAACACCATAAAGATGATGAACATTTTCACAACACCATAAAGATGATGAACATTTTCACAACACCATAAAGATGATGAACATTTTCACAACACCATAAAGATGATGAACATTTTCACAACACCATAAAGATGATGAACATTTTCACAACACCATAAAGATGATGAACATTTTCACAACACCATAAAGATGATGAACATTTTCACAACACCATAAAGATGATGAACATTTTCACAACACCATAAAGATGATGAACATTTTCACAACACCATAAAGATGATGAACATTTTCACAACACCATAAAGATGATGAACATTTTCACAACACCATAAAGATGATGAACATTTTCACAACACCATAAAGATGATGAACATTTTCACAACACCATAAAGATGATGAACATTTTCACAACACCATAAAGATGATGAACATTTTCACAACACCATAAAGATGATGAACATTTTCACAACACCATAAAGATGATGAACATTTTCACAACACCATAAAGATGATGCTTCATAAAAACATATAAAATATAGCACAGTCACAAGGGAGCCGGTCGGCCGAGCGGACAGCACGCTGGACTTGTGATCCTGTGGTCCTGGGTTCGATCCCAGGCGCCGGCGAGAAACATTGGGCAGAGTTTCTTTCACCCTATGCCCCTGTTACCTAGCAGTAAAATAGGTACCTGGGTGTTAGTCAGCTGTCACGGGCTGCTTCCTGGGGGTGGAGGCCTGGTCGAGGACCGGGCCGCAGGGACACTAAAAATCCCCGAAATCATCTCAAGAAAAAAATCATCTCAAGATAATCACATATGCAACGCAACACAAATATTGAAATGTTGCATAAGAAAGTAGGAAAAGTAGCACAAATACTCATATATTGCACAATCAAACACGCAACACAATTATATTAATCCAATATTGCACAATCAAACACGCAACACAATTATATTAATCCAATATTGCACAATCAAACACGCAACACAATTATATTAATCCAATATTGCACAATCAAACACGCAACACAATTATATTAATCCAATATTGCACAATCAAACACGCAACACAATTATATTAATCCAATATTGCACAATCAAACACGCAACACAATTATATTAATCCAATATTGCACAATCAAACACGCAACACAATTATATTAATCCAATATTGTACAATCAAACACGCAACACAATTATATTAATCCAATATTGCACAATCAAACACGCAACACAATTATATTAATCCAATATTGTACAATCAAACACGCAACACAATTATATTAATCCAATATTGCACAATCAAACACGCAACACAATTATATTAATCCAATATTTTACAACCAAACACGCAACACAATTATATTAATCCAATATTTTACAACCAAACACGCAACACAATTATATTAATCCAATATTGCACAATCAAACACGCAACAAGAAAAACACAACAATGTTTTCAGTAGTTCACTAATGAAAGACAAACAATTCCATGCGACAAAGATCAATACTTTTCTTCATAAATGAGTGGCCAGCAAAATGGAACAATATTACTCATGACTTTATGAGTAATTTGAACTAATATTTCTCATTCAAATTCGCGAGTTATATTGTTCAAGTGAAAACTTTTATATGATAACAACCTAGTTTGGATTTAATGGCAGCTGCATCACTGTCAAGTCACCAGCAACACTGTCAAGCCACCAGCAACACTGTCAAGCCACCAGCAACACTGTCAAGCCACCAGCAACACTGTCAAGCCACCAGCAACACTGTCAAGCCACCAGCAACACTGTCAAGCCACCAGCATCACTGTCAAGTCACCAGCAACACTGTCAAGCCACCAGCAACACTGTCAAGCCACCAGCAACACTGTCAAGCCACCAGCAACACTGTCAAGCCACCAGCAACACTGTCAAGTCACCAGCAACACTGTCAAGCCACCAGCAACACTGTCAAGCCACCAGCAACACTGTCAAGCCACCAGCAACACTGTCAAGCCACCAGCAACACTGTCAAGCCACCAGCAACACTGTCAAGCCACCAGCAACACTGTCAAGCCACCAGCAACACTGTCAAGCCACCAGCAACACTGTCAAGCCACCAGCATCACTGTCAAGTCACCAGCAACACTGTCAAGCCACCAGCAACAGTCAAGTCACCAGCAACACTGTCAAGTCATCAGCATCACTGTCAAGCCACCAGCAACACTGTCAAGCCACCAGCAACACTGTCAAGCCACCAGTAACACTGTCAAGCCACCAGCAACACTGTCAAGTCACCAGCAACACTGTCAAGCCACCAGCAACACTGTCAAGCTACCAGCAACACTGTCAAGCCACCAGCAACACTGTCAAGCCACCAGTAACAGTCAAGACACCAGCAACACTGTCAAGACACCAGCAACACTGTCAAGCCACCAGCAACACTGTCAAGCCACCAGCAACAGTCAAGACACCAGCAACACTGTCAAGACACCAGCAACACTGTCAAGCCACCAGCAACAGTCAAGACACCAGCAACACTGTCAAGTCACCAGCAACACTGTCAAGTCACCAGCAACACTGTCAAGTCACCAGCAACACTGTCAAGCCACCAGCAACACTGTCAAGCCACCAGCAACAGTCAAGACACCAGCAACACTGTCAAGACACCAGCAACACTGTCAAGCCACCAACAACACTGTCAAGCCAACAGCAACACTGTCAAGTCACCAGCAACACTGTCAAGCCACCAGCAACACTGTCAAGCCACCAGCAACAGTCAAGACACCAGCAACACTGTCAAGACACCAGCAACACTGTCAAGCCACCAGCAACACTGTCAAGCCACCAGCAACAGTCAAGACACCAGCAACACTGTCAAGCCACCAGCAACAGTCAAGACACCAGCAACACTGTCAAGCCACCAGCAACACTGTCAAGTCACCAGCAACACTGTCAAGCCACCAGCAACACTGTCAAGCCACCAGCAACAGTCAAGCCACCAGCAACACTGTCAAGCCACCAGCAACAGTCAAGCCACCAGCAACACTGTCAAGCCACCAGCAACAGTCAAGCCACCAGCATCACTGTCAAGCCACCAGCAACACTGTCAAGTCACCAGCATCACTGTCAAGCCACCAGCAACAGTCAAGCCACCAGCAACACTGTCAAGCCACCAGCAACAGTCAAGCCACCAGCATCACTGTCAAGCCACCAGCAACAGTCAAGCCACCAGCAACACTGTCAAGGCAGCAGCAACACTGTCAAGCCACCAGCAACACTATCAAGCCACCAGCAACAGTCAAGACACCAGCAACACTGTCAAGACACCAGCAACACTGTCAAGCCACCAGCAACAGTCAAGACACCAGCAACACTGTCAAGTCACCAGCAACACTGTCAAGTCACCAGCAACACTGTCAAGTCACCAGCAACACTGTCAAGCCACCAGCAACACTGTCAAGCCACCAGCAACAGTCAAGACACCAGCAACACTGTCAAGACACCAGCATCACTGTCAAGCCACCAACAGCACTGTCAAGCCAACAGCAACACTGTCAAGTCACCAGCAACACTGTCACGCCACCAGCAACACTGTCAAGCCACCAGCAACAGTCAAGACACCAGCAACACTGTCAAGACACCAGCAACACTGTCAAGCCACCAGCAACACTGTCAAGCCACCAGCAACAGTCAAGACACCAGCAACACTGTCAAGACACCAGCAACACTGTCAAGCCACCAGCAACAGTCAAGACACCAGCAACACTGTCAAGCCACCAGCAACACTGTCAAGTCACCAGCAACACTGTCAAGCCACCAGCAACACTGTCAAGCCACCAGCAACAGTCAAGCCACCAGCAACACTGTCAAGCCACCAGCAACAGTCAAGCCACCAGCAACACTGTCAAGCCACCAGCAACAGTCAAGCCACCAGCATCACTGTCAAGCCACCAGCAACACTGTCAAGTCACCAGCATCACTGTCAAGCCACCAGCAACAGTCAAGCCACCAGCAACACTGTCAAGCCACCAGCAACAGTCAAGCCACCAGCATCACTGTCAAGCCACCAGCAACAGTCAAGCCACCAGCAACACTGTCAAGCCACCAGCAACACTGTCAAGCCACCAGCAACACTGTCAAGCCACCAGCATCAGGCCTGGGAGAGCAGAAGCGGCTTACCAGCATCAGGGCGTCAGTTACCCGCAGACAGTGGTGTGGTCCGCACGCGTTACTCGCTCCTCTCCGCCCCGCACGCTGTCCGCTCTCACGGCTCCACACCCACACCTGTGGGCGGGCTGAGGCTCCACACCCACACCTGGGGGCGGGCTGAGGCTCCACACCCACACCTGTGGGCGGGCTAAGTCTCCACACCCACACCTGTGGGCGGGCTGAGGCTCCACACCCACACCTGTGGGCGGGCTAAGTCTCCACACCCACACCTGTGGGCGGGCTGAGGCTCCACACCCACACCTGTGGGCGGGCTAAGTCTCCACACCCACACCTGTGGGCGGGCTGAGGCTCCACACCCACACCTGTGGGCGGGCTAAGTCTCCACACCCACACCTGTGGGCGGGCTGAGGCTCCACACCCACACCTGTGGGCGGGCTGAGGCTCCACACCCACACCTGTGGGCGGGCTAAGTCTCCACACCCACACCTGTGGGCGGGCTAAGTCTCCACACCCACACCTGTGGGCGGGCTGAGGCTCCACACCCACACCTGTGGGCGGGCTAATTAAGTCTCCACACCCACACCTGTGGGCGGGCTGAGGCTCCACACCCACACCTGTGGGCGGGCTAATTAAGTCTCCACACCCACACCTGTGGGCGGGCTGAGGCTCCACACCTGAAATACCAACAGTGTACTGGTCCAGCCGGATATGTCATAAGTAAATGCGTCTCAATACGTCAGAAAAACTTTATTTAAACGAAACTTAACACAATCAACTTGTGTATGGTCCAGAGATTAAGAAAATAATTGGTCGTGTTGCATAGATTATTAGTTAATGTTGCTTGTTGATGTATTTCTTGCAATAGTGTTCATGTGTTCTCAAAACCTGTGTTTGGGTCTGTTTTGTATCTATTGGAAGACTTTATCTATTACACACACACACATATATATATATATATATATATATATATATATATATATATATATATATATATATATATATATATAACACAAGCTGATTTAGTTGTGTAAGTGTATTGGTCGCCAGCTTAGTTTTAAAATAAATAGAAAATTAATATATTAATATTTTCTAAAATATTAGAAAATTATCCCCTAAATTTTACCCTTTCTCAGAATAATAATAATAATAAAAGATACGTTACAATGGGTATATAATGGCCTCAGTGTATATTAAATAAAGTCACTAATAATGCAAAGTTTCTCTTATAATAATTAACACGTATATTATTAATCTGGTTGAGGTGACTGGCACTGCCCGCCAGAAGGGCCGGGGCCCAATCCTCACTGTAAAATAATGTTCGGCGCACTCATACAGTCACTGTGAACATCACACACACAGTCACCATCAGTACACATCTTCACTATACAAACCATCCAGGTATTTTAGTATCATTGTGACCAACCCTCACGGCCCCCGGGGTTCCCTCAGAACCCCAGATATATGATGACCTGCCATTGTTGACTTTTAGACTTTGAGACTAGGCGACCTGTCGATTAGAAGCGTACAGGCTCTTTTTTTTTATCCAGTGTCAGGTGTGGGCCAGTGATATGGATGGTGTGGGTTAGAATCCCTTGTCTGAAACCCCTCCTCAAGATGGGTTCGTTAAAGCGGCGGCCCACCCACAAGACGCATTTATCAATGTATTCAAACTGTTTCGTTCTCATATATTAATTTATATTTCATATTCGACTTCTCTGTATAGTTTGGCCTAGTTTAGTTAAGTGTTGATTATTTGTATTCAAGTTTGAGGGTAAATTATTTACGTTTTCGAGATGCCATTCGAACAGAAGTGGTCAGTGAAGCAATGTTCGAGAAATGAATGGAAGTCATCAGTTGTGAGTTGTCTGTAAATGAGACAGTCGTCATCAACAAAGGTCATATTCTCATTAATCCAGCTACTTAGATTTTAATGTGAAACTTATATTTAAATAATTTTAATTTAAATAATAATTATTAATATTTAAATAATAATTAATTTAATAAATATAATTTTTAAGGAAACTTATGCATAATAAATAAATATGACAACTGGGAGGTTTAACAATAAGTATGAATATAATGCCTTAGTGTTGAACTTAGAACAAATATTAAGGTCTATTTAATAAAGTCTGAATTATATTGATCTTAACCACGAAAACTGTAGTAATGAAACCATGTTCGCTTTCTCTGTTCGAATCGTTCTTCTCTAAATACTTCACCCGCGTATATATGCTTGCCATACAACTCAACCCAACTTAACGAGTGTAGTATGAGGATATGCTAAGAACGGCCTCAGCTTGTACGAGCATACCCCGAAGAACGGTTATTATATCATTCCGTTTCATGCACAGAGATCAATTCAGTTTTAATCAAGGCCCTGAAAGTTTAAGATAGTAAATTAATTAATGTGAAAATTATTTACTGTTCAGTACAAACATGTACGAGGCAGCCTCTCAGAATATGATCGTCAAGACTGCAACCAACCTCCAATCTATTCTTAAAATATGTTAGTTCAAGTTGTGCCCGACTTCAAAGTCACATTCATTCATTTGGAGATCTAAGCATATTATAATTATTATTTTGTCAAAGACCAAACAAAAAACACTGGGTCATTTTTGTTTATGCAAAAAAATAATTTGTAAAACACTACCATGCAAAAAATTCTATACAGTATTCGGGCAGAAATTATATTAACAGAAAATGGAAACATTTTCAGCGGAATTTTTAAGTATATATCACCCAGACTAAACTCCCTCACGACTATTACCGACGGGCAACATATTGTGCAAAATGTTTGCAACAACTTTGCTCATTTCTGCTATAATATGACGCAGCCCAGACTCGTGATTAATATGCAAGGTTAACGGTCATGAAACGTTAAGTTGACGGTAACTGTGTTGAATGTATGGGTGATGAATTTTACTATGGATAAGTAAGGTGTAGGGAAGATTTACGGCAACCTTGACGGTAGCTTTGTCTAGATTATGGGAGATTAAGAGTCACTTTAACACGTCGTCATCCCTCACACCCCAGACTAAGCCTCGCATCACCAACTTCAGTCATAAACAACCAATTAAGAGGCGCAAGTAATCGCCAAATTGATGATTACTTTGAGCAAACTGAGTTCGAATTCGGCGCTCACACAGGTGTATATACGCTCACACGGGTGTATATACACTCACACAGGTGTATATACACTCACTCAGGTGTATATACGCTCACACATCAGTTGTGAGTTGTCTGTAAAGCAGACAGTCGTCATCAACAAAGGTCAAATGCTCATTAATCCAGTTACAAAACCCTTTGTTTATGAATGAAAACCGTTTAAACACGACTCATGAATGATGACATTCGAACATTTCTCGAACAAGTGCTTCGTAAACGACTTGTATTCGAATCGCAACTCTGAAATCTTTCACCCAGGTAAGACACATAAAAATTATCGCCAACTGAACCTGACCTATCCTAACTCTTAACTATATAGAGAACTCTAATATGTAATATTAGTTTATACATGAGAAAAAGAACTATTTTTTAATATTCAATCCATTGAAATTGATGATTGCTTGAAGAATTGATTGGGTATGGAATAAAATTATTTATATGTAAAGTGTGTGGGTTAAACATTTACAAAGTTGCGATTCGATCAGAGGTCGTTAGTGAAGCACTGACCGCCTACGGGAAGCGAGGTATATCTCTCAGTGTATATACACTGTGAAGCGAACTATACCTCTCAGTGTATATACACTGAGAAGCGAACTATACCTCTCAGTGTATACACTGAGAACCAGGTATATCTCTCGGTGTTTAAACAATGAGAAGCGAGGTATACTTCTCAGTGTATATACACAGAGAAACGAGGTATTCCTCTCAGTGTATATATTCAGAGAAACGAGGTATATCTCTCAGTGTATATACACTGAGAAGCGAACTAAACCTCTTAGTGTATATACACAGAAATGAACTATACCTCTCAGTGTATATACACTGAGAAGCGAACTATACCTCTCAGTGTGTATAGAGAAAAGCGAGGTATACCTCTCAGTGTATATACACTGAAAAGCGAGGTATACCTCTCAGTGTCTGTACAAAGAGAAGCGAGGAAGCCATTCTGAATGTCCATAGTATTGTTGACTGTGTCTTTGGGGGCCAGTTCGATGAGTAGTATATGCTGGGAACGGCCTCTGCTTGGGTAAACATTCTCCGAGGAACGGTTATTAACTCATTCAGTTCCATGCACAATGACTAATTGGGTTCTCACTTAAGCGTCTGTCAGTCTATGATAGTAAATTTCTTTGTATAAAAAAATATTTTACACAAGCTCAGCGATATCAGAACGGCAGCCTCTGAGGCTATAGTCGTCGAGACTGCAGTAAACTTCCAACCTGTTGTCTTAGTATGTTATTTCAAATTGTAACCGACGTTAAAGTCCAATTGATCAATTTAGAAGTCTGTATATTTAAAAAAAAAAAAATTTAAAAAATGCAAAATACTACTTGGTCATTTTAATTTACGCAAAAAAGTTAATTTGTTAAACAGTATAATTAAAAAAATACTGTACATTTTTTAATGCAGAAATTGTGTTACAGAAAACGGAAAAATTTTCAGCATCACCCAGACTAAACTCCCTCACGGCTATTACCGACGGGCAACATATTGTGCATAATTTTTGCAACAACTTTGCACATTTCTGCAATAATACGACGCAGCCCAGACTCGTGATTTGTAAGCAAGGTTAAAGGTCATGAAACTTTAAATTGACGGTAACTGTGTTGAATGTATGGGTGATGAATCTTACTATGGATAAGTCAGGTGTGGGGAAGATTTACGGCAACCTTGACGGTAGCTCCGTCTAGATTATGGGAGATTAAGAGTCACTTCAACACGTCGTCATCCCTCACACCCCAGACTAAGCCTCGCATCACCAACTTCAGTCATAAACAACCAATAAAGAGGCGCAAGTAATCGCCAAATTGATGTTTACCTTGCACAAACTGAGTTCGAATTCGACGGTCACACAGGTGTATATATATACACTCACACAGGTTTATATGCACTCACACAGGTGTATATACACACAGGTGAATATACACACTCACACAGGTGTACATACACACTCACACAGGTGTATATACACACTCACACAGGTGTATATACACACTCACACAGGTGTATATACACACTCACACAGGTGTATATACACACTCACACAGGTGTATATACACACTCACACAGGTGTATATACACACTCACACAGGTGTATATACACACTCACACTGGTGTATATACACACTCACACAGGTGTATATACACACTCACACAGATGAATATACACACTCACACATCAGTTGTGAGTTGTCTGTAAAGCAGACAGTCGTCATCAACAAAGGTCAAATTCTCAATAATCCAGCCACAAAAGCCTTTGTTTATGAATGAAAACCGGTTTACACACGACTCACAACTGCTGACGTTCGAACACTTCCGGAACAAGTGCTTCACTGACGAATTTTGTTCGAAGCACAACGCTATAAATGCTTCACCCACGTACTACAAATACAAATAATCGCCAACAGAACCTAAACACCTAACCTAACCTATCCTATACCTATATATGCACAATATGCTAATATATTATAATATTAATTTATACTTGAGAAAATTCCCGTTTTGAATAAACAGCATGTTAAAATTTATGAATGCGTCTGTGGGGTTGACCGCTGGATGTAATGGATTTGAGTCGAGGACGGGTTGAAATGCTTGCCATACAACTTAACCCAACCTAACCTGCGGCTAACTATACACACAATTCTAATATATATATATATATATATATATATATATATATATATATATATATATATATATACATATATATATATATATATATATATATATATATATATATATATATATATATATATAATACTATTAATTGATAATTGAGAAGAAAGTCATTCTGAATGTCCATAGTATTGTTGACTGTGTCTTTGGGGACCGGTTGGATGAGTGTAGTATATGCTGGGAACGGCCTCTGCTTGGGTAAACATACCCTGATTGGGTTCTTACTTAAGTCTCTGTCACTCTATGATAGTAAATTAGTTTACACTAAAAATTGTTAAACAAGAGCACAGCATGACGAACTGGCAGCCTCTATGGCTATAGTCGTCGAGACTGCGGTCAACCTTAAACCAATTGTTTCAATATGTTAGTTCAAGTTGCAACCGACGCCAAAGTCCAATTCATCAGTTGGGAAGTCTGCACATTTAAAAATATTTTTTTTTAAGACCATCCAAAATACCACTAGGTCATTTTTATTTATGCAAAAAAAATAATTTGTAAAACACTATCATTCAAAAAATACTGTACATTTTTCACGCAGAAATTATATTACCAGAAAATGGGAACATTTTCAGCGGAATTTTTAAGTATATATCACCCAGACTAAACTCCCACACGGCTATTACCGACGGGCAACATATTGTGCAAAATTTTTGCAACAACTTTAATAATTCTACAATAATACGACGCAGTCCAGACTCGTGATTTGTAAGCAAGGTTAAAGGTCATGAAACTTTAAGTTGACGGTAACTGTGTTAAATATATGGGTGATGAATCTTACTATGGATAAGTCAAGTGTAGGGCAGATTTACTGCTTCTTTGACGGTAGCTACGTCTAGATTATGGGAGATTAAGAGTCACTACAACACGTCGTCATCTCTCACACCCCAGACTAAGCCTCGCATCACCAACCTCAGTAATAAACAACCAATAAAGGGGCGCAAGTAATCGCCAAATTGATGTTTTCTTTGAGAAAACTGAGTCCGAATTCGACGCTCACACAGGTGCATATACACTCACATAGGTGTATATACACACTCACACAGGTGTATATACACATTCACACAGGTGTATATACACATTCACACGGGTGTATATACACATTCACACAGGTGTATATACACATTCACACAGGTGTATATACACACTCACACAGGTGTATATACACATTCACACAGGTGTATATACGCTCACACATCAATTGTGAGTTGTCTGTAAAGTAGACAGTCGTCATCAACAAACGCCAAATTCCCATTAATCCAAGTACAAAACCCTTTGTGTATAAATGAAAACCGGTTTACACACGACTCACGAACGATGATATTCGAACATTTCTCGAACAACTGCTTCGTTAACGACCTCTGTTCGAATCGCAACTCTGAAATCTTTCACCCAAGTTCAACAAATAAAAATTATCGCCTAAAAACCTTTCCTATCCCTAACTATACAGAAAACTCTAATATATATTTTAGTTTATATATGAGAAAAAACTATTTTTAATATTCAATACATTACAATTGATGATTGCTTTAAGAATTGATTCGGTATGGAATAAGATTATTTATATGTGAAGTGTGTGGGTGAAACATTTACAAAGTTGCGATTCGATCAGAGATCGTCAGCGAAGCACTGACCGCCTTCGGGAAGCGAGGTATATATATCTCAGTGTATATACACTGTGAAGCCAGGAATACTTTTCAGTGCATATACTCTGAGAAGCGAGGTATACCTCTCAGTGTAATACCACTCTCACAGGAATGTTTTTGAATATTACAATGTTAGTTTTTAAATGTAATCGCACAAGGAAACTTATATATAATGTATAATATGATGACTGGGAAGTTCAACAAAAAGTATGAATATAACGCCTTAGTGTTGAACTTGGCACAAATATTAAAAAGGCCTATTTCATAAAGTCTGAATTATATTGATCTTAACCACGAAAACTGTAGTAATGAAACCATGTTCGAACTTTTCTTGAACAGTGCTTCGTTCGCTTCTTCTGTTCGAAACGTTCTTCTCTAAATGCTTCAGCCACGTATGGCAGATATATGGCTGCCATACAACTTAACCCAACCTAACCTGTGGCTAATTATTCACACAATTCTAGTATATATATAATACTATTAATTGATAATTGAGAAGGAAGCCATTCTGAATGTCCATAGTATTGTTGACTCTGTCTTTGGGGACCGGATGGACGAGTATGGTATGAGGATATACTGGGAACGACCTCGGCTTGGACGAGCATACCCCGAGGAACGGTTAATAAGTTATTCTGTTTCATGCACACTAATCACCAGCAGTTAAATTAAGTGCCTGTCAGTCTGAGAGTAAATAATTTTATATCAAATTAATAAGTAGATTAATGTAGTGTAATGATACGAGAGCCTCTTAAACTATGAGCGTCAGGACTGCGGCTAACTTCTAACCTACTCTAACAATATGTTACTTCAAGCTGTGGCTTACTTCAAAGTCATATATTCATTAATTGGGAGATCTATGCGTTTCATAGTCATTATTTTGTCAAAGAAAATGCAAAAAACCACTAGGTCATTTTAATTTATGCAAAAAAAAAAAGTAATTTGTAAAACACTAACAATAAAATAATACTGTACACTATACGCGCAGAAATTATATTAACAGAAAATGGGAACATTTTCAGCTGAATTTTTAAGTATATATCACCCAGACTAAACTCCCTCACGGCTATTACCGACGGGCAACATATTGTGCAAAATTCTCGCAACTACTTTGCACAATTCTGCAATAATACGACGCAGCCCAGACTCGTGATTTATAAGCAAGATTAACAGTCATGAAACTTTAAGTTGACGGTGACTGTGTTAAATGTATGGGTGATGAATTTTATTATGGATAAGTCAGGTGTAGGGAAGATTTACTGCAACCTTGACGGTAGCTACGTCTAGATTATGGGAGATTAAGAGCAAGTGCAACACGTCGTCCCTCACACCCTAGACTAAGCCTCGCATCACCAACGTCAGTAATTGACAACTAATAAAGAGGCGCAAGTAATCGCCAAATTGATGTTTACTTTGCGCAAACTGAATCCGAATTCTACGCTCACACAGGTGTATATACGCTCACACAGGTGTATATACGCTCACACAGGTGTATATACGCTCACATAGGTGTATATACGCTCACACAGGTATATATACGCTCATACATCAGTTGAGAGTTGTCTGTAAAGCAGACAGTCGTCATTAACAAAGGTCAAATTCTCATTAATCCAGTTACAAAACCCTTTGTTTATTAATGAAAACCGGTTTACACACATCGCACGAATGATGACATTCGAACATTTCTCGAACAAGTGTTTCGTAAACGACTTGTATTCGAATCGCAACTCTAAAATCTTTCACCCAGGTAAAACAAATAAAAATTATCGCCAACAGAACCTGACCTATCCTAACTCTAACTATATAGAGAACTCTAATATGTAATATTAGTTTATACATGAGAAAAAGAACTATTTTTTAATATTCAATCCATTGAAATTGATGATTGCTTGAAGAATTGATTGGGTATGGAATAAAATTATTTATATGTAAAGTGTGTGGGTGAAACATTTACAAAGTTGCGATTCGATCAGAGGTCGTTAGTGAAGCACTGACCGCCTACGGGAAGCGAGGTATATCTCTCAGTGTATATACACTGTGAAGCGAACTAAATCTCTCAGTGTATATACACAGAGAAGCGAACTATACCTCTCAGTGTATACAATGAGAACCAGGTATATCTCTCGGTGTTTAAACAATGAGAAGCGAGGTATACCTCTCAGTGTATATACACAGAGAAACGAGGTATTCCTCTCAGTGTATATATTCAGAGAAACGAGGTATATCTCTCAGTGTATATACACTGAGAAGCGAACTAAATCTCTCAGTGTATATACACAGAGAAGCGAACTATACCTCTCAGTGTATATACACTGAGAAGCGAACTATACCTCTCAGTGTGTATACACAGAAAAGCGAGGTATACCTCTCAGTGTATATACACTGAAAAGCGAGGTATACCTCTCAGTGTCTGTACAAAGAGAAGCGAGGTATACCTCTCAGTTTCTATACACAGAAAAGCGAGGAAGCCATTCTGAATGTCCATAGTATTGTTGACTGTGTCTTTGGGGGCCAGTTGGATGAGTAGTTTAAGCTGGGAACGGCCTCTGCTTGGGTAAACATACTCCGAGGAACGGTTATTAACTTATTTAGTTTCATGCACAATGACCAATTGGGTTCTCACTTAAGAGACTGTCAGTCTACGATAGTAAATTAGTTTAAGGAAAAAATTGTTACGAAGTAACAAATCAGTAACAAAGTGGCAGGTTCTGGGTCTATAGTCGTCGAGACTGTGGTCAACCTCCTACGTGATGATTTAATATGTTAGTGCAAATTGTACCCGACCTCTAAGTCCAATTTATTAGTTTGGAAGTCTGTAGACTTAAAAATAATTATTTCCTTTAGGACAATTCAAAATACCACTAGGTTATTTTTATTTATGCAAGAAAAGAAATTTTTAAAACACTAACATGCAAAAAATACTGTACATTTTTCACGCAGAAAATATATTAACAGAAAATGGAAACATTTTCAGCGGAATTTTTAAGTATATATCACCCAGACTAAACTCCCACACTGCTATTACCGACGGGCAACATATTGTGCAAAATTTTTGCAACAACTTTGCATATGTTTGCAATAATACGACGCAGCCCAGACTCATGATTTGTAAGCATGGTTAGAGGTCATGAAACTTTAAGTTGACGGTAACTGTGTTGAATGTATGGGTGATGAATTTTACTATGGATAAGCCAGGTGTAGGGAAGATTTACGGCAACCTTGACGGTAGCTACGTCTAGATTATGGGAGATTAAGAGTCACTTCAACACGTCGTCATCCCTCACACCCCAGACTAAGCCTCGCATCACCAACCTCAGTAATAAACAACCAATAAAGAGGAGCAAGTAATCGCCAAATTGATGTTTACTTTGCGCAAACTGAATCCGAATTCAACGCTCACACAAGTGTATATACACACTCACACAGGTGTATATACACACTCACACAGGTGTATATACACACTCACACAGGTATATATACACACTCACAAAGGTGTATACACACACTCAAACAGGTGTGTATACACACTCACATAGGTGTATATACACACTCACACAGGTGTGTATACACACTCACACAGGTGTGTATGCACACTCACACATGTGTATATACGCTCACACATCAGTTGTCTGTAAAGCAGACAGTCGTCATCAACAAAGGTCAAATGCTCATTAATCCAGCTACAAAACCCTTTGTTTATGAATGAAAACCGGTTTACACACGATTCACGAATGATGACATTCGAACATTTCTCGAATAAAAGCTTCGTTGACGACCTCTGTTCGAATCGCAACTCTGAAATCTTTCATCCAAGTACAAGAAATAAAAATTATCGCCAATAGAACCTGACCTATCCTAACTCTAACTATATAGAGAACTCTAATATATGTAATATAAGTTTATATATGAGAAAAACTATTTTTAATATTCAGTCTATTGAAGTTGATGATTGCTTGAAGAATTTATTGGAATAAAATTATTTATATGTAAAGTGTGTGGGTGAAACATTTACAAAGTTGCGAGTCGATCAGAGATCGTCAGTGAAGCACTGACCACCTACGGGAAGCGAGGTATATCTCTCAGTGTATATACACTATGAAGCGAATTTCACCTGTCAGTGTATATATACACTGAGAAGCGAGGTATACCTATCAGTGTATATACACTGATAAGCGAGGTGTACCTCTCAGTGTATATACACTGAGAAGCGAACTATACCTCTCAGTGTATATACATTGAGAAACGAACTATACCTCTCAGTGTATATACACAATGAAACGAACTATACCTCTCAGTGTATATACACAATGAAACGAGGCATACCTCTCAGTGTATATATTCAGAGAAACGAGGTATATCTCTCAGTGTATATACACTGAGAAGCGAACTATAGCACTTAGTGTATATACACAGAAAAGCGAGGTATACATCTCAGTGTTTATACAAAGAGAAGCGATGTATACCTCTCAGTGTATATACACACAAAAGCGAGGTATATATCTCAGTGTTTATACAAAGAGAAGCGAATTATACCTCTCAGTGTATATACACAGAAAAGCGAGGTATACCTCTCGGTGTATATACACTGAGAAGCGAGGAAGCCATTCTGAATGTCCATAGTATTGTTGACTGTCTTTGGGAGCTGTTTGGATGAGTGTAGTATATGCTGGGAACGGCCTCTGCTTGGGTAAACATACTCTGAGGATCGGTTATTAACTCATTCAGTTTCATGCACAAAGATCAATTGGATTCTCACTTAAATCTCTCAGTCTATGATAGTAAATTAGTTAAGCAAAAAATTGTAAGGCAGCTAAGAAGTCGTAACAAAGTTTAAGACTCTGAGGCTATAGTCGTCGAGACTGCGGTCAACCTCCAACCTATTACCTTATTATGTTAGTTCTAGTTGTAACCGACCCTATTGTCCAATTAATTAGTTTGAAAGTCTGTACATTAAAAAAAATTATTTTCTTCAGGACAGTGCAAAATAACACTGGGTCATTTTTATTTATGCAAAAAAAGTAATTTGTAAAACACTATCATGCAAAAAATTCTGTAGATTTTTCACCCAGAAATTATATTAACAAAAAATGGAAATATTTTCAGCGGAATTTTTAAGTATATATCACCCAGACTAAACTCCCTCACGGCTATTACCGACGGGCAACATATTGTGCAAAATGTTTGCAACAACTTTGCACATTTCTGCAATAATATGACGCAGCCCAGACTCGTGATTTATAAGCAAGGTTAAAGGTCATGAAACTTTAAGTTGACGGTAACTGTGTTAAATGAATGCGTGATGAATCTTACTATGGATAAGTCAGGTGTAGGGCAGATTTACTACTTCTTTGACGGTAGCTACGTCTAGATTATGGGAGATTAAGAGTCACTACAACACGTCATCATCCCTCACACCCCAGACTAAGCCTCGCATCACCAACCTCAGTATTAAACAACCAATAAAGAGGCGCAAGTAATCGCCAAATTGATGTTTACTTTGAGAAAACTGAGTCCGAATTCGACGCTCACACAGGTGCATATACACTCACATAGGTGTATATACACACTCACACAGGTGTATATACACATTCACAGGTGTATATACACATTCACACGGGTGTATATACACATTCACACAGGTGTATATACACATTCACACAGGTGTATATACACACTCACACAGGTGTATATACACATTCACACAGGTGTATATACACATTCACACGGGTGTATATACACTCACTCATCAGTTGTGAGTTGTCTGTAAAGCAGACAGTCGTCATCAACAAAGGTCAAATGATCATTATCCAGCTACAAAACCCTTTGTTTATGAATGAAAACCGGTTTACACACGACTCACGAATGATGACATTCGAACATTTCTCGAACAAGTGCTTCGTTGACGACCTCTGTTCGAATCGCAACTCTAAAATCTTTCACCCAGGTAAAACAAATAAAAATTATCGCCAACAGAACCTGAACTATCCTAACTCTAACTATATAGAGAACTCTAATATGTAATATTAGTTTATACATGAGAAAAAGAACTATTTTTTAATATTCAATCCATTGAAATTGATGATTGCTTGAAGAATTAATTGGGTATGGAATAAAATTATTTATATGTAAAGTGTGTGGGTGAAACATTTACAAAGTTGCGATTCGATCTGATCGTTAGTGAAGCACTGACCGCCTACGGGATGCGAGGTATATCTCTCAGTGTATATACACTGTGAAGCGACCTATACCTCTCAGTGTATTCAGAGAAGCGAGGTATATCTCCCAGTATATATACACTGAGAACCAGGTATATCTCTCGGTGTTTAAACAATGAGAAGCGAGGTATACCTCTCAGTGTATATACAGAGAAACGAGGTATTCCTCTCAGTGTATATATTCAGAGAAACGAGGTATATCTCTCAGTGTATATACACTGAGAAGCGAACTAAACCTCTCAGTGTATATACACAGAGAAGCGAGGTATACCTCTCAGTGTACATACACAGAAAAGCGAGGTATACCTCTCAGTGTACATACACAGAAAAGCGAGGTATACCTCTCAGTGTACATACACAGAAAAGCGAGGTAGCCATTCTGAATGTCCATAGTATTGTTGACTGTGTGTCTTTGGGAGCTGTTTGGATGAGTGTAGTATAAGCTGGGAACGGCCTCTGCTTGAGTAAACAAACCCCCAGGAACGGTTATTGACAGTAAATTAGTTTGTGTAAAAAATTATTAGGAAACTAAGCAGGTATAACGAAGTACCAGCCTCTGAGGTTATAGTCGTCGAGACTGCGGTCAACCTCCAACCTATTGTTTAAGTATGTTACTTCAAATTGTAACCGACCTTTAAATCCAATTGATAATTAGGAAGTCTGTACATTTAAAAATAATTATTTACTTCAGATAAGGCAAAATACCATAAGGTCATTTAAAATTATGCAAAAAAATTATTTGTAAAACACTATCATGCAAAAAATACTGTACATTTTTCACGCAGAAAATATATTAACAGAAAATGGAAACATTTTCAGCGTAATTTTAAGTATATATCACCCAGACTAAACTCCCTCACGGCTATTACCGACGGGCAACATATTGTGCAAAATTTTTGCAACAACTTTGCATATTTCTGCAATAATACGACGCAGCCCAGGCTCGTGATTTATAATCAAGGTTAAAGGTCATGAAACTTAAAGTTGACGGTAACTGTGTTGAATGTATGGGTGATGAATCTTACTATGGATAAGTCAGGTGTAGGGAAGATTTACGGCAACCTTGACGGTAGCTACGTCTAGATTAAGGGAGATTAAGAGTCACTTTAACACGTCGTCATCCCTCACACCCCAGACTAAGCCTCGCATCACCAACTTCAGTCATAAACAACCAATTAAGAGGCGCAAGTAATCTCCAAATTGATGTTTACTTTGCACAAACTTAGTTCGAATTCGACGCTCACACAGGTGTATATACGCTCACACGGGTGTATATACACTCACACAGGTGTATATACGCTCACACAGGTGTACATACACTCACTCAGGTGTGAGTATATATATATATATATATATATATATATATATATATATATATATATATATATATATATATATATATATATATATATATATATATATATGTATATATAGAGGTATATACGCTCACACATCAGTGTGAGTTGTCTGTTAAGCAGACAGTCGTCATCAACAAAGGTCAAATGCTCATTAATCCAACTACAAAACCCTTTGTTTATGAATGAAAACCGGTTTACACACGACTCACGAATGATGACATTCGAACATATCTTGAATAAATGCTTCATTAACGACCTCTGTTCGAATCGCAACTCTGAAATCTTTCACTCAAGTACAACAAATAAAAATTGTCGCCAAGAGAACCTGACCTATCCTAACTCTAACTATATAGTGAACTCTAATATATATAATTTAAGTTTATGTACGAGAAAAACTATTTTAATATTCAATCCATTGAATTTGATGATTGCTTGAAGAACTGATTGGGTATGGATTAATATTATTTAGGATTATTTATATGTGAAGTGTGTGGGTGAAACATGAACAAAGATGCCATTCAATCAGAGATCGTCAGCGAAGCACTGACTGCCTACAGGTGGCGAGGTGTATCTCTATGTGTATAAACACTGAGAAGCGAAGTATACCTCTCAGTATATACACTGAGTAGCGAGGTATACCTCTCGGTCTATTACAGTGAGAAGCGAGGTATACCTCTCAGTGTATATACACTGGGAAGCCAGGTATGCCTCTCAGTGTATATACACTAAGAAGAGAGGTATACTTCTCAATGTAATAATTCTGTCACAGGAATGCCTTTGAATATTACAATGTTAGTTTTAAGTGATCGCTTAAGGAAACTTATATATAAAATAAATATGATGACTGAGAGTTTTAACAATAAGTATGAATATAACGCCTTAGTGTTGAAATTAGAACAAATATTAAAAAGGCTTATTTCATAAAGTCTGAATTATATTGATCTTAACCACGAAAACTGTAGTAATGAAACCATGTTCGAACTTTTCTTGAGCAGTGCTTCGTTCGCTTCTTCTGTTCGAAACGTTCTTCTCTAAATGCTTCAGCCACGTATGGCAGATATATATGGCTGCCATACAACTTAACCCAACCAAACCTGTGGCTAATTATTCACACAATTCTAGTATTTATAATACTATTAATTGGTAATTGAGAAGGAAGCCATTCTGAATGTCCATAGTACTGTTGACTCTATCTTTGGGGGCCGGTTGGACGAGTATGGTATGAGGATATACTGGGAATGGCCTCCCAGTATAGAGCATACCCCGAGGAACGGTAAATAAGTCATTCCGTTTCATGTACATGACTAATAGGGTTCATAATTAGATCCCTATTAGTCTAAGATATTAAATTAGGTTACACAAAAATTAATGTTAAGAAGATGTACTTTATTATAAGGACAAGGTAGCTTCTCAGGATATAGCCATTAAGACTGCGGTCAACCTTCAAGCTATTTTTACAATATGTTAGTTCAAGTTGTAACCGACCCCAAAGTCATACTGATCAGTTAGGAAATCTGTGCACTTTATAATAATTATTTTGTCTAAGATTATATAAAAAAAACACTAGGTCATTTTTATTTACGCAAAAAAAGTAATTTGTAAAACACTAATATGCAAAAAATACTGTACAGTATACGCGCAGAAATTATATTAACAGAAATAAGAAACATTTTCAGCGGAATTTTTAAGTATATATCACCCAGACTAAACTCCCTCACGGCTATTACCGACGGGCAACATATTGTGCAAAATGTTTGCAACAACTTTGCGCATTTCTGCAATAATACGACGCAGCCCAGACTCGTGATTTATAAGCAAGATTAACGGTCATGAAACTTTAAGTTGACGGTGACTGTGTTGATTGTATGGGTAATGAATTTTACTATGGATAAGTCAGGTGTAGGGAAGATTTACGGCAACCTTGACGGTAGCTACGTCTAGATTATGGGAGATTAAGAGTCACTACAACACGTCGTCATCCCTCACACCCCAGACTAAGCCTCGCATCACCAACCTCAGTAATAAACAACCAATAAAGAGGCGCAAGTAATCGGTAAATTGATGTTTACTTTGCGCAATTTGAGTTCGAATTCGACGGTCACACAGATGTATATACACATTCAGGTGTATATACACACTCACACAGGTTTATATGCACTCACACAGGTGTATATACCCACTCACACAGGTGTATATACGCTCACACAGGTGTATATACGCTCACACAGGTGTATACGCTCACACATCAGTTGTGAGTTGTCTGTAAAGCAGACAGTCGCCATCAACAAATGTCAAATTATTACTAATCCAGTAACAAAACCCTTTGCTTATAAATGAAAACTGGTTTACACACGACTCACGAATGATAACATTCGAACATTTCTCGAACAAGTTTACGACCTCTGTTCGAATCGCAACTCTGAAATCTTTCACCCAAGTACAACCAATAAAAATTATCGCCAACTGAACCTAACCCTAACTGTATAGAGAACTCTATTATATAATATTAGTTTATATATGTGAAAAAAAAACTATTTTTAATATTCAATACATTGAAATTGATGAATGCTTCAATAATTGATTGGGTATGGAATAAGATTATTTATATGTGAAGTGTGTGGGTGAAACATTTACAAAGATGCGATTCGATCAGAGGTCGTCAGTGAAGCACTGACCACCTACGGGAAGCGAGGTGTACCTCTCAGTGTATATACACTGAGAAGCCAGGTATACCTCTCAATGTATATACACTGCGAAGCCAGGTATACTTTTCAGTGCATATACACTGAGAAGCGAGGTATACCTCTCAGTGTAATACCCGTCACAGGAATGTTTTTGAATATTAAAATGTTATTTTTTAAATGTGATAGCTCAAGGAAACTTATATATAATGAATAAATATGATGACTGGGAAGTTTAACAAAAAGTATGAAGATAACGCCTTAGTGTTGAACTTAGAACAAATATTAAAAGGCCTCTTTAATAAAGTCTGAATTATATTGATCTTAACTATGAAAACTGCAATAATGAAACCATGTTCGAACTTTTCTTGAGCAATGCTTCGTTCGCTTCCTCTGTTCGAATCGTTCTTCTCTAAGTGCTTCACCCACGTATGGCAAGTATATATGCTTTCCATACAACTTGACCTGCGGCCAACTATACACACAATTCTAGTATATATATAATACTATTAAGTTGACAAGGCCACACACTAGAAGGTGAAGGGACGACGACGTTTCGGTCCGTCCTGGACCATTCTCAAGTCTATCGCCTGCATAATACTATTAATTAATAATTAAGAAGGAAGCCATTCTGATTGCCCATAGTATTGTTGACTGTGTCTTTGGGGGCCGGTCTGACGAGTATAGTATGAGTATATGCTGGGAACGGCCTCTGCTTGGATAAACATACCCCGAGGAACGGTTATTAACTCATTCTGTTTCATGAGCAATTGGGTTATTAATAAAGTCTATTAGTCTATGAGAGAAAATTTGTTTATACAAAAATTATTATTATTATGCAGCAGTTGTTGTTTAAATGTGGTAACGTCTCAAGCTATAGTCGTCGAGACTGCGGTTAACTTCCAACCTTTTTCTTACAGTATGTTAGTTTAAATTGTAACCGACCCCAAAGTCATATTCATTAGTTGGAAAATCTGTGCACTTATCAATAATAATTTTTTTTAAGATTTTACAAAAAACCTTTAGGTCATTTTTATTTATGCAAAAAAAGTAATTTGTAAAACACTAACATGCAAAAAATACTGTACACTATACGCGCAGAAATTGTATTAACAGAAAATGCAAACATTTTCAACGTAATTTTTAAGTATATATCACCCTGACTAAACTCCCTCACGGCTATTACCGACGGGCAACATATTGTGCAAAATTTTTGTAATAACTTTGCACATTTCTGCAATAATACGACGCAGTTCAAACTCGTGATATATATGCAAGGTTAAAGATCATGAAACTTTAAGTTGACAGTAACTGTGTTGAATGAATGGGCGATGAATCTTACTATGGATGAGCCAGGTGTAGGGAAGATTTACGGCAACCTTGACGGTAGCTCCGTCTAGATTATGGGAGATTAAGAGTCACTACAACACGTCGTCATCCCTCACACCCCAGACTAAGCCTCGCATCACCAACCTCAGTAATAAACAACCAATAAAGAGGCGCAAATAATCGCCAAATTGATGAACAAATCCATAATTGCCGTGATGAGGATTCGAACCTGCGTCCGGGAGCATCCCAGACACTGCCAAATTGATGTTTACTTTGTGTAAACTGAGGCCGGATTCGACGCAGGGAAATACTCACTCACACGGGTGTATATGTTGTACCTAGTAGCCAGAACGCAGTACTCGGCCTACTATGCAAGGCCCGATTTGCCCAATAAGCCAAGTTTTCCAGAATTTAAATATTTTCCTAATTTTTGTTCTTATGAAATGATAAAGTTATCCATTTCATTATGTATGATTTAATCTTTTTAATTTGAGTTAAAATTAACTTAGAAATATGGCCGTAATCAAATAGGAAGCCGGTGGCTGAGCGGACAGAACACTGGACGCGTGATCCTGGGTTCGATCCCGGGTACCGGTGAGAAACAATGGGCAGAGTTTCTTTCACCCTGATGCACCTGTTACCTAGCAGTAAATAGGTACCTGGGAGTTAGTCAGCTGTCATGGGCTGCTTTAGGGGGTGGAGGCCTGGTCGAGGACCGGGCCGCGGGGACACTAAAAAGCCCCGAAATCATCTCAAGATAACCTCAAGAACCTAACCAACCCTACCTAACCTAACCTAACCTAACCTATTTTAACCTAACCTAACCTAACCTAACCTAACCTATCTTATTTTAACCTAACCTAACCTAACCTAACCTATCTTATTTTAACCTAACCTAACCTAACCTATCTTATTTTAACCTAACCTAAACTAACAATTCTAAGGTAATAATTTATGTTCATAATATAATATATTAATAATAATTCAAATAAACCAATTGGAATTTTTTTGTGGAAAATAAAGTAAATCACTCGGCCTATTAGGCAAATCGGACCTTGCTTAGTAGGTCGAGAGGTCCGTTCTGGCTACTAGGTACGACATGTACCCTCACAAGGGTGTACCAACGGTCGTCTCGTACCTAATAGCCAGAACGCACTTCTCGGCCTAGTATGCAAAATTTGCCTAATTGGCAGAGTGATTTATTTTATTATCAAAACAAAATTTCCATTGAGTTTATATGAAATATTATTATTATAATATATTAGGAACATGAATGAATTACTGACTTAATTATGTTAGTTTAGCTATTTTTATGATAGGTTAGGTTAGATTAGGTTAGGTAAGGAAGGGGAGGTAAGGTTAGGTAGGATAGGTTATATTACTAAGATAAGTTTAACACAAATAAGAAAAAATGAACGCATACATAATGTAATGAAAACCTTTATCATTTTTTAAGAAAAACATTGGAAAATTATATACGTTTAGGAAAACTTGGGTTATTAGGCAAATCCGGTTTTATATATTAGATACAACACTCAATTACACACATAGGTATATATATTAATATAGGTATATATATATGTTCAGACAGATGTATATACACACACAGGTGTATTATCGCTTATATATGAGATATTTGGCCAAAAGTGAAGGAATGGTATATGTGGACGCTATTAATCAATTAATTCCAATTGATGGGGACAGGAAGGCTGTTTGTATATATTCCACACGTTTACCCTCATCCCCTCCCCACGACGCCAACCCCACAACACTTGCCTAACTCCCGGGTGAACAGTTGTATTAGGTGAAAGAAAATTGAAACGCAATCCCATCACTCTCGGGAATCGAACCCGAGATTCCTGATTGTTAGTCTAGAGCGAATTAAAAAAAAATTGTTTACTGGTACAGATTTCTCCTAAATTAATTACACAGGTGTATGACCTCTGAATGTAATTCACACGTCAAAGGAGAAAAATCTCTTTAATATGTAGATTATATGTGACGGGGGTTGATGCTCTGGAGGCGCGGGAGATGAGGTGGTAGAGAGCCGTAAACAATCAAGGATGCTGCATCTTATTATCTTAGAAGTCGCGGAGATTGCAGTTTAAATTTGAGTTTTCGTGTCACAGTGGAGTGGTTTAGGGCCCCCCCCCCCCTGGTATGGGGGCCTCGTAGCCTGGTGGATAGCGCGCAGGACTCGTAATTCTGTGGCGCGGGTTCGATTCCCGCACGAGGCAGAAACAAATGGGCAAAGTTTCTTTCACCCTGAATGCCCCTGTTACCTAGGAGTAAAATGGGTCCCTGGGTGTTAGTCAGCTGTCACGGGCTGCTTCCTGGGGGTAGAGGCCTGGTCGAGGACTGGGCCGCGGGGACACTAAAGCCCCGAAATCATCTCAAGATAAGCCTCGTGGGTGTGGTTTAGATTATTTGGGGGGGGGGATTTAGTTGTATGTTTAACGAAGTGTATGATTAACGAACTATGTGTGTGTATTTACCTAGTTGTGCTTGCGGGGGTTGAGCTCTGTTCGACCCGCCTCTCAACTCTCAATCAACTGTTTACTAACTACTAACTAATTCCCGCCACACTCACACAGAGGATGTAGCCCGTAGCAGCTGACTAACTCCCAGGTACCTATTTACTGCTAGGTAACAGGGGGCATCAAGGTGAAAGAAACTGTGCCCATTTTTGTTTCTCGCCGGCGCAGGGAATCGAACCCGGGCGACAGGATTGCATGTCCAGCGTGCTATCCACACAGCCACCGGCGCCCACTCTCGCCGGTGTATGTGTGTGTGTGTGTGTGTGAATGTGTGTGTGTGTGAATGTGTGTGTGTGTGTGAATGTGTGTGTGGGTGGGTGTGCGTGTGTGTGTGTACTCACCTAATTGTACTCACCTAATTGTGCTTGCGGGGGTTGAGCTTTGGCTCTTTGGTCCCGCCTCTCAACTGTCAATCAACTGGTGTACAGATTCCTGAGCCTACTGGGCTCTATCATACCTACATTTGAAACTGTGTATGGAGTCAGCCTCCACCACATCACTTCCTAGTGCATTCCATTTATTAACTACTCTGACACTGAAAAAATTCTTTCTAACGTCTCTGTGGCTCATCTGGGTATTAAGTTTCCACCTGTGTCCCCTTGTTCGTGTCCCACCCGTGCTGAAGAGTTTGTCTTTGTCCACCCTGTCAATTCCCCTGAGAATTTTGTAGGTGGTTATCATGTCTCCCCTTACTCTTCTGTTTTCCAGGGATGTGAGGTTCAGCTCCTTTAGCCTTTCCTCGTAGCTCAATCCTCTCAGTTCCGGGACGAGCCTGGTGGCATACCGCTGAATCTTCTCTAACTTTGTCTTGTGTTTAACTAGGTATGGACTCCAGGCTGGAGCTGCATACTCCAGGATTGGTCTTACATAAGTGGTATACAGGGTTCTGAAAGATTCCTTACACAAGTTTCTGAAGGCAGTTCTTATGTTGGCCAGTCTAGCATATGCCGCTGATGATATTCTTTTGATGTGGGCCTCTGGGGACAGGTTCGGTGTGATATCAACCCCCAGATCCTTCTCTCTATTTGATTCTTGCAGGATTTCCCCTCCCAGATGATACCTTGTGTTCAGCCTCCTGCTCCCTTCGCCTAATTTCATCACCTTACACTTTCCAGAGTTGAACTTCAGCAGCCATTTTCTAGACCATTCCTCCAGTTTATCCAGGTCATCCTGTAGTCTCTGTCTATCTTCATCCGTCTTGATTCTTCTCATAATTTTTGCATCATCAGCAAACATCGAGAGGAATGAGTCTATACCCTCTGGAAGATCGTTCACATATATTAGAAACAGGATGGGTCCAAGTACTGAGCCCTGTGGGACTCCGCTGGTGACATCTCGCCACTCTGATGTCTTCCCCCTCACCGTTACTCGCTGTTTCCTGTTGCTTAAGTACTCCCTTATCCACTGGAGCACCTTCCCTTTTACTCCTGCCTGTTGCTCCAACTTTTTTAACAGCCTTTTATGGGGTACTGTGTCGAAGGCTTTTTGGCAATCCAGGAAAATGCAGTCGGCCCACCCTTCTCTTTCCTGCCTAATTTTCGTTGCCTGGTCATAAAATTCTATTAACCCTGTGAGGCACGATTTACCATCTCTGAACCCATGTTGGTGGTGCGTTACAAAGTTATTTCCCTCCAGATGCTCTACGAGCCTTTTCCTCACGATCTTCTCCATCACCTTGCATGGTATACAAGTTAAGGAAACTGGCCTGTAATTCAGTGCCTCTTGCCTGTCACCCTTTTTGTATATTGGGACCACGTTAGCTGTCTTCCAACTTTCTGGTAAGTCTCCTGTTTCCAGTGACCTGTTATACACCATAGAGAGTGGCACACTTAGTGCTTCTGCACCTTCCTTTAGTATCCATGGTGAGATTCTATCAGGCCCAACAGCCTTTGTCACATCTAGCTCCAGCAGACACCTTTTGACCTCATCACTGGTGAGGTCAAATTCCTCCAAGGTTTCCAAGGTTGCCGCCTCCTTGTGTGTGTGTGTGTGTGTGTGTGTGTGTGTGTGTGTGTGTGTGTGTGTGTGTGTGTGTGTGTGTGTGTGTGTGTGTGTGTGTGTGTGTGTGTGTGTGTACTCACCTAATTGTGCTTGCGGGGGTTGAGCTTTGGCTCTTTGGTCCCGCCTCTCAACTGTCAATCAACTGGTGTATAGATTCCTGAGTGTGTGTGTGTGTGTGTGTGTGTGTGTGCGTGTGTGTGTGTGTGTGTGTGGGTGTGTCTCAGCAGACAAAGTTCCCTAGACCGAAACACATTACAGAGAAGCGCCCGGATTCACATCAAACACTTATTCACAACCCCATACGAAACCTCTACATCCTTTCCTCAATCGTGACGGCTCTGTTTACATTTATTCAACAGTGTATGTGATTGTAAACTTCACAACCCGAGGATATTATTGTTATTAACAACCTGGTAGTGCTTCGAAACTCTGCCTAAACAGTCAGTCAATTTAGACAGTCTAAACTGTCTAATAAATGTATTCAAAGCCGCCATGATTATAGAAAGATGTACAGAATTTCTAAAGTGGTTTAGACAGGTAAAGATTAGACATCAAATTTAGATTGTTCAGGATTAGACTGCACAAGAATTTGATTAGAATGATTAGGCTAATTAGAATGATTAGGCTGATTAGAATTTTATTAGAATGATTAGGCTGATTAGAATTTGATTAGAATGATTAGGCTGATTAGAATTTGATTAGAATGATTAGGCTGATTAGAATTTGATTAGAATGATTAGGCTGATTAGAATTTATATGCTTAAGATGTACAAGCTAAGAATGTATAAGTTTGGATTGTAAGAGAAATTAGGAGACCCCAAAGAATAGATTAAGAGACTCAAACAATAGATTAAGAGACCCAAACAATAGATCAAGAAACCCAAACAATAGATCAAGAGACCCAAACAATAGATCATGTGAGCCAAACAATAGATCAAGAGACCCAAACAATAGATTAAGAGGCCCAAACAATAGATTAAGAGACCCAAACAATAGATTAAGAGACCCAAACAATAGATTAAGAGACCCAAACAATAGATTAAGAGACCCAAACAATAGATTAAGAGACCCAAACAATAGATTAAGAGACCCAAACAATAGATTAAGAGACCCAAACAATAGATTAAGAGGCCCAAACAATAGATCAAGAGACCCAAACAATAGACACAATAACCAAACAATAGACAGCAGGCCCAACCAAATAACTAATTTTCAAAGAAAACGGAGATTTGTTTATATAGCAAACTTTAAAAATTACTGATTAGATTCCTTTTCAAGTTTTATAATACAAATGAACTGGAGACGTTAAGTGAGACACATTTAATGGCCAAAAGTTCTCAGTGTAGCCTAATTTCTGCAATTTGTAGGTTCGTATTCCAACGGTGCTAAGGCAATTCCGTTAACAGAAGCAGGAACAGTTAACAGTGCTGAAGCTTCCTTTAAACTACCAACTCAACAGTGATTACTCGGCAGGTTCGTCAAAATGAAGTTCAGAGTGGCATTTGCAGTGTTATGTATCTGTAGCACAATTCACTCTAACTCGGGAACTGAAAACCTGAAAATCCGGCCTGAAAACCTGAAAATCCGGCCTGAGAACGTGAAAATGGGGGCTGAAAACATGAAAATCGGGGTTGAAAACATGAAAATCGGTGCTGAAAACATGAAGATCGGTGCTGAAAATATGAAAATCGGGGCTGAAAACATGAAAATCGGTGCTGAAAACATGAAAATGAAGGCTGAAAACATGAAAATCGGTGCTGAAAACATGAAAATTGGGGTTGAAAACATGAAAATCGGTGCTGCAAACATGAAAATCGGGACAAAAAACTTGAAAATCGGTGCTGAAAACATGAAAATCGGTGCTGAAAACATGAAGATCGGTGCTGAAAACATGAAAATCGGTGCTGAAAACATGAAAATCGGTGCTGAAAACATGAAGATCGGTGCTGAAAACATGAAGATCGGTGCTGAAAATATGAAAATCGGGGCTGAAAACGTGAAAATCGGGGCTGAAAGCCTTCCAAAGGTGTATGCGAGGCTTGAGCAGACACTGGAAAGGTCCCAACGGGATGCCTCTCTGTATCACAGTGAATACAGGAAGCGGTCTGAGAGCTCGACACAGTCACGTCAGAAATCTCACTCCAATGGACGATATGGGAAAGAGATAACCCTCCCAGTTAGAGACGTGGGTGGTAATGGAAAGGTAGCGAAGCTTCGTAATCTTTTCCAGCATCCTGGAACCCCGTTCCATCCTTCTCCTGGAATGACCTCTAAAGTTGATGATCCAAAAACCTTCTCTCTCAGGAAAGTTGAAAATCCTGCAATATTTGCACTAAAAAAGAATATTATAAGTGACAGACCGACTTCTGAATATCGTGATACAGCGGCTGATTTGATATCTGAGGAGCAGAAAGGCGATATAAATCCCGTGAAGCCTTTCGCTGGT
Source organism: Procambarus clarkii (assembly GCF_040958095.1). NCBI lineage: Eukaryota > Metazoa > Arthropoda > Malacostraca > Decapoda > Cambaridae > Procambarus > Procambarus clarkii. Next base: position 20,009,035 of record NC_091167.1, read on the forward strand.
AAGATGCTGGAAGCCGAAGCTCAGAAACACATTACACAGCTGCAAAACACAGAAAATCCTTCAGTCTACGGTCTCATCTCGCTTTCTGTTAGTGCGCATTTCGAAAATGGGAAGACGCTTTTAATGGGAGACGCAGAAGAGCGTACAGAACCAAACGTTCCCGCCAGCCTCAACCTCGATCAGGCTACGGAAAATCCTGAAAGCGAAACAGCTTCTCTTTTGGGTCCCAAAGACTTTGCTGGAAGCGAAACAGCTCCTCTTTTGGGTCCCAAAGACTTTGCTGGAAGCGAAACAGCTCCTCTTTTGGGCTCCAAAGACTTTGCTGGAAGCGAAACAGCTCCTCTTTTGCGTCCCAAAGACTTTGCTGGAAGCGAAACAGCTCCTCTTTTGGGTCCCAAAGACTTTGCTGGAAGCGAAACAGCTCCTCTTTTGGGTCCCAAAGACTTTGCTGGAAGCAAAACAGCTCCTCTTTTGGGCTCCAAAGACTTTGCTGGAAGCGAAACAGCTCCGACCCAAGAACCGACAGACTCAGCGGATCTGAACGAACCCGTCACAACACCTTCACCCGTCTACGATGCCGTTCCGACGCCTGGCGTTGACAGCCCCGTCTCTGGAAATGTCGATTTACGAAATCCGTTTCCAAACAAAGGTTCAGAAAGCCATCAAATCAAAATCAACGCAAATGGCGCCAGAGAAGCGTTATTCACACGGCGGAAACTGGAAATAAAAGAGTCTGAAATACCGACCTCCATCGTGCGTTTGGCAACTAAGAGCTACAAGATGGAAGGGGCGACTGGAACCTTTCCCAGCGTTGAAGAGAGTCGTGAAAGTGTCAGTTACGCTCTTGGCGAGACCAATATTGGAAGAGGGATGGACTCTTCCTTCAACAAGAGCGCTCTGGAAGAGGAGGGACTGCCAGCTCAGTATAGTTCATCCATAAATCCGGCTCAAGTTGGAGGGAATCTTACAGATGGGAAGTTGAGAGCTATCCACTCCAGTCTTCCGGATGGGGACTCTTTAGCCTTCAAGTCCAAGTGGAACTTGAGAGGGACTTTTCAGCTTCAAGGGCGAGGTTTTGAGCATGTGAAGCAAGTAGCACTTTCCAGGAAAAGTGTTCAAGAGAGCTCATCAACACCTGTGGACAGCTCTCCATCAACACCTGTAGACAACTCTCCAACACCTGTGGACAGCTCTCCAACACCTGTGGACAACTCTTCAACACCTGTGGATAGCTCTCCAACACCTGTGGACAACTCTTCAACACCTGTAGACAACTCTTCAACACCTGTGGACAGCTCTCCAACACCTGTAGACAACTCTCCAACACCTGTGGACAACTCTCCAACACCTGTAGACAACTCTCCAACACCTGTAGACAGCTCTCCAACACCTGTAGACAGCTCTCCAACACCTGTAGACAGCTCTCCATCAACACCTGTAGACAACTCTCCAACACCTGTGGACAACTCTCCAACACCTGTGGACAGCTCTCCAACACCTGTAGACAACTCTCCAACACCTGTGGACAACTCTCCAACACCTGTGGACAACTCTCCAACACCTGTAGACAGCTCTCCAACACCTGTGGACAACTCTCCAACACCTGTAGACAGCTCTCCAACACCTGTGGACAACTCTCCAACACCTGTGGACAGCTCTCCAACACCTGTAGACAACTCTCCAACACCTGTGGACAACTCTCCAACACCTGTGGACAACTCTCCAACACCTGTAGACAGCTCTCCAACACCTGTGGACAACTCTCCAACACCTGTAGACAACTCTCCAACACCTGTAGACAGCTCTCCAACACCTGTAGACAGCTCTCCAACACCTGTAGACAACTCTCCAACACCTGTGGACAGCTCTCCAACACCTGTGGACAGCTCACCAACACCTGTAGACAATTCTCCAACAACACCTGTGATAAATAATACAACGCCCTCAGCACGCATATTCCTTGCACCATCTGAACTGAACACTCCCTCCCAAGCTGTAGAAAGCTTTCCCGCTAAAGCTGTGGCAAGCAGGAAAGCTGTAGCTTCACCAGCTGCTGTGAGCGTTCTCTCACCAGCTGTGGCTAACGGACTGCCACTTGCAATCAACACTTCTCCCGCTGAGAAAATAATGTCACTTGATGAAAATGGCTTCAATAAAACCTTCCGGGGAAGATATTTGGGTCGCTCTCCTCTCCCCATTGGGGTGAACGACCCGGAATTTCCTGGATCCACGGAAAGGGCTCCTGAGGGCCCCCGGGGGCTCGGAGACAGGGCCCCTGGAGGCCAGACGGGGCTCGAAGAAGACTGGGTTCCTGAATTCGACTTCGATTTGTCGACACTGCTGTTCTCCGGTCGGTACATACCGATAGGCTCAGCCTCGAAGTCCCGGAGGGCGAGAAGTAAGGTCGACCTCACTCTCAACTATACCTGGCCCTTGAGGCGCACGGCCGAGGTCGACGGTGATATCTTACTTGGAGGACTGATGATGGTGCATGAGAGGGAAGATACCATGACCTGTGGACCCGTCATGCCGCAAGGTAAGTACTTGTTCCTCTCTTGTTGTCCAGTAGAGGTAGGACCTGGTTAGTGTCCAGTGTTGGTCATTACTTGGGCTCTCTTCTTGTCCAATGCTACGTTATATATATATGTGTGTGTGTGTGTGTGTGTATGTGTGTGTGTGTGTGTGTGTGTGTACATACAAAAGAATGGGGGTGGTAGGAGAAGATAATATTAGTGTTCAGTGAGAAACCACAAGGTCTCCTCTGAATACTTTTTATTTTCTTCTCCGAGGCTATGGGTCCCCACATTGGCACCAGAGGTGGTACCCTCACAAACTATAAATATAAATATATATATATATATATATATATATATATATATATATATATATATATATATATATATATATATATATATATACATTATCAATTTTGACTGTATATTTTGTTATAGTATACGAGGTATGTTAAGTGTATTCACTACTGTGCGGTATATTACTGTATGTGTGGTATATCAGTGTATAAGTGGTATATCAGTGTATATGTTGTATATCAGTGTATGTGGA
>NC_091167.1:20017097-20044597 GCF_040958095.1 Procambarus clarkii
TCACAATGGCTTCAGGGCGTCCTGGGGCCCCTCACAATGGCTTCAGGGCGTCTTGGGGGCCCCTCACAATAGTTTCAGGGGGTCCTGGGGCCCTCACAATGGCTTCAGGGCGTCCTGGGGTCCCTCACAATGGCTTCAGGGGGTTCTGGGGCCCTCATAATGGCTTCAGGGCGTCCTGGAGGCCCTCACAATGGCTTCAGGGGGTTCTGGGGCCCTCACAATGGTTTCAGGGCGTCCTGGAGGCCCTCACAATGGCTTTAGGGCGTCCTGGGGCCCCTCACAATGGCTTCAGGGCGTCTTGGGGCCCCTCACAATGGCTTCAGGGCGTCCTGGGGGCCCTCACAATGGCTTCAGGGCGTCCTGGGGCCCTCGCAATGGCTTCAGGGCGTTCTGGGGGCCCTCACAATGGTTTCAGGGCGTCCTGGAGGCCCTCACAATGGCTTCAAGGCGTCCTGGGGCCCTCACAATGGCTTCAAGGCGTCCTGGGGCCCTCACAATGGCTTCAGGGGGTCCTGGGCCCCTCACAATGGCTTCAGGGCGTCCTGGGGGCCCTCACAATGGCTTCAGGGAGCCTTGGGGCCCTCACAATGGCTTCAGGGAGCCCTGGGGCCCTCACAATGGCTTCAGGGAGCCCTGGGGCCCTCACAATGGCTTCAGGGAGCCCTGGGGCCCTCACAATGGCTTCAGGAAGTCCTGGACCAACACACATGACTTCAGGGAGTTCTGGACCCACATACATGACTTCAGGGAGTTCCGGACCCACACACATGACTTCAGGGAGTTCTGGACCCACACACACATGACTTCAGGGAGTTCTGGACCCACACACACATGACTTCAGGGAGTTCTGGACCCACAAACACACATGACTTCAGGGAGTTCTGGACCCTCACAATGGCTTCAGGGAGTTCTGGACCCACACACATGACTTCAGGGAGTTCTGGACCCACACACACATGACTTCAGGGAGTTCTGGACCCACACACACAGGACTTCAGGGAGTTCTGGACCCACACACATGACTTCAGGGAGTTCTGGACCCACACACATGAATTCAGGGAGTTCTGGACCCTCACAATGGCTTCAGGGAGTTCTGGACCCACACACACATGACTTCAGGGAGTTCTGGACCCACACACACATGACTTCAGGGAGTTCTGGACCCACACACACATGACTTCAGGGAGTTCTGGACCCACACACATGACTTCAGGGAGTTCTGGACCCTCACAATGGCTTCAGGGAGTTCTGGACCCACACACATGACTTCAGGGAGTTCTGGACCCACACACACATGACTTCAGAGAGTTCTGGACCCACACACACATGACTTCTGGGAGTTCTGGATCCACACACACATGACTTCAGGGAGTTCTGGACCCACACACACATGACTTCAGGGAGTTCTGCACCCACACACACATGACTTCAGGGAGTTCTGGACCCTCACAATGGCTTCAGGGAGTTCTGGACCCACACACATGACTTCAGAGAGTCCTGGGGCCCTCACAATGGCTTCAGGGAGTTTTGGACCCACACACACATGACTTCAGGGAGTTCTGGACCCACACACACATGACTTCAGGGAGTTCTGGACCCTCACAATGGCTTCAGGGAGTTCTGGACCCTGACAATGGCTTCAGGGAGTTCTGGGGACCCTCACACATATGACTTCAGGGAGTCCTGGGGCCCTCACAATGGCTTCAGGGAGTCCTGGGGCCCTCACAATGGCTTCAGTGAGTCCTGGGGCCCTCACAATGGCTTCAGTGAGTCCTGGGGACCCTCACACACATGACTTCAGGGAGTTCTGGACCCCTCACAATGGCTTCAGGGCGTCCTGGACCCACAAACATTTCAGAATGCATTGAAACTACAAGAACGTTTTGAGTTCATCTATATAAATAAAAATATAAATGTTTGTTTGTTCCAAATCGCTGAAGTGTCGTAAAGTTCTTCACCGATTACTTTGAAACCTCTTTACCGAGTGCTTTGAAATTTTGACACAACGTTGCATTCGAATATGCTCGTGTTTTTATATACCTGCTATATATATGCCTCACCTGTGACAGGTAAAAACATGTTTGAAAAAAACAGCGCCATCTGTTGCACGTAAGAGCAACACATGCTATACTAAATATGTTACGATTCCTTTTCAATGTTTCTGATTGCATTGACAAATGAAATTTTCATAGATTTCGATTTATTTTCATTTTGATTTAATTATTTTGTGTGACATTGCGTTGGAATTGAGCTGTGTTGTTTACCATACCGCTCATTTAATGAGTATAGTTTATTTTTTTATTTTTTCATTTCGTTTTTTAACTGTTTTCCTTATATTTCAGTGATGGGAACATCAGATCATTTGGGAATGCGTCGGACGAGGGAGTCGGGAATGGTGGGGAGGACGATGGTACAGGGAAGGTTACTGTGGCTCAGTAACGCACATGCGTTACTTAGCCACAGCAACGCGTGGCCGGGTACAGCTACTTAGCAAATATTGACGCTGAACAATGGGGGTTGAACTCACGTCCGTTTACGAAACCTGTAGATCTTTCCACAGTCTGTGTTTACATTAAATTCAACATTGCACGAGCTTCTGGGAACTTCACAACCCGAGGTTATGATTGTTATAAGCAGCATGAAAGCACTTCTGAGCTCATATATTGTTTTATATGTTGTAAACAAAGATGTTGTGGTTGTGGAAAGATGTAGATGTTTCGTAGCTGGCTGGGTAAATGCTTAAAGGTCTTAGTGTATTCCCTTGTCTGTTCCCTGCCTACAAAGAGTCGACCAATAAGGGCGTTCGAGGCTTCTCTTATAATTCCGTTTTTCCCTTATACTTTCTCTTCCATATTTCTCCTCTTCCGGCTTTTAGCTTCCCCTTCCGCTCTCCTCTCCCTCTCTAAGCCTCAATTTATCAATTTCTCTTCCTACCTCTCTTCCTTCTCTCTCCCCATCTTCACTACTTTTTTCATTTCCTTTTTACACTAACTTCCTACACAACAGGCTTGGAAACCTTCGCAAGTGCTCCCTAGTTGAGATGCAAATTCAGAATTCTTTCCTCAAAGGCTCCCTAAATGGCCTTCACAGCCTCTCAAACTCCTTGTCAATCTCGAATGCCATTCGAACCCTCGTTAACTGCTCATCAAACCCTTCATAAATGGGTTTCCGGGGCCCGAACAACCACCCAAACCCCCCCTAAACAAGAAGAATCCCAAGAAGCGAGTCATCTGTGAGTGTAATGAGCCTGCTTTCTGGCGCCCCCAAACAAGGCCATTAGAGGCTCTTTCTGACGACGTAGTTATAACTTAGGCCGGCCAATATCACCCTTCTCCTCGGGGGAGGGGGGGGGGGGGAGGGGTCGTTAGGCCTCGGAATAAGACGCTGTCTGTCGGGGTTCGTCCGGTGGGAGTTCTACGTTCCGGTGAGGTATTGAACACCAAAGACAATTGAACGCTGGATGAACGTCGTCAGTGTTCACGACAGACAGACAGACAGACAGACAGACAGACAGACAGACAGACAGACGGGGAGTTTAATATGCAATAAGGAAACAACATTTATTTATCCATAATATATTTATTATCCTTAACATTGCTGAGAACTAAGTAAATGCTCATTGTACATAAGCTGAGAAAATGAATATATATATACCTTGGTACACACACACACACACACACACACACACACACACACACACACACACACACACACACACACACACACACACACACACACACACACACACACACACACACACATCTATATACCTATATATGTGTGAAAAAATTTTAACCACAAAGGGAAAATAAAACAAGAAATTCCTTAAGTACCTTCGTCTTTGTCAACACGTATTGATAAACAGGAATGGGCCAGGAAAATGGAGGTTCCGTGTGGGGCGAAAGATGAGAGTGGCAGTGTAAGAACAGCTCTGGAGGATATGGAACAAGGTGGAACTAGAGATGGCCTAAGGGCCAGTTCATGGCAGTTCCTGGAAGTAATATCCCTGTTGGGCTAGTTGTCTGTTATTCACGTTGATTGGGTTATTGCGTGCACACACACACACGCATACATACATACATACATACATACATACATACATACATACATACATACATACATACATACATACATATATATATATATATATATATATATATATATATATATATATATATATATATATATATATATATATATATATATATATATATTGTCTACCAATTACTGTAGATAATAAACATTTCGTTCACTTGGGCACTAGGAAACTCGAACCACTGACCTCTCGAGCTGGAAACTGAAGCTCCGTCCACTGCACCATGTAGAGCCTTAATAAGGAAGGCTTCCTGATGTAACTAGCTGCTACAGAGCTGGAATTTAAAGCTTCAAATTTTAAGCTTAAAAAATAACGTTTCAACAACGTTGTAATAACATTGCAGCAGCGTCACAGTGTTGGAGTAATGCTGCCACAAACTAAGTAGCAACGTTTAAGTTCAACGTTTTGGAAACGTTTTGCCAACGTTGTAGAAACGTTGTAGCAACGTTGTCGAAACGTCGTAGAATCGTTGTAGAAACGTCGTAGTAGCGTTGTCGAAACATCGTAAAAACTTTGTCGAAACGTCGTAGAACCGTCGTAGAAACGTCGTAGAAACGTCGTAGAAACGTCGTAGAAACGTTGTGAAGACTAAGTTTGTGGCTTTGGTGGAAAGCGATCACAAATGCCATTTAACACCCGAACAACATTCAATATCTTCCCCCCTTCGATAGCACATCACCTCACACGCTATATTGCTCTATGTGTACTTCACACACACACACACACACACACACACACACACACACACACACACACACACACACACACACACACACACACACACACACACACACACACACACACACACACACACACACACACACATTGATGATATTGCTTGGGGTGATTAATTCACCCGACGACAATATTGGGTTTGAGAAGTCTAAAGCTACACACACAATATTGGCTTCAGCCTCCGTCAGGGCGACTCTCACCCGTCCAGCGACAGGACCCAAAGATGCCGCCACGAGCCGTATTGTACTGTGTACTGTGAGGGCCCCCCCCCCCACAACATCTTCACAGTACCCCTCATCACTGAAGTCACCATCACTGCACACACACACACACACACACACACACACACACACACACACACACACACACACACACACACACACACACACACACACACACACACACACACAGTATCACCCTCACCATCTTCACTACTCCCGGGGGCACCGTAAGGCTAGTGAAGATTGGTCTAGTGTCTTTCATACAGACAGACGCAGACAGTCTCCCACATGGACTGGAGTTTACAGGAGTTTACAGGATTGTTAGAGGGGAGGAGTGAGTTTACCTGAAGGATGTGTAGATGCACTTGTAGATCAACAAGTTAACCTGGGGAGGAGTGAGTTTACCTGAAGGATGTGTAGATCCACTTGTAGACCAACAAGTTAACCTGGGAGGAGTGAGTTTACCTGAAGGATGTGTATTATGTAGATCAACAATGTAAACCGTGCGAGGAGAGGCAAAGATTTCTCTATGATTCTCTCTTTTTATGCTGCCTTAATTATAACTTTGTGGCGGTTGATAGTTGATTGGTGTTAGTGGAGCTGGCTACCACTTGAGTGTGAGTTGTGAGGGCTTCCTGCCACTTGAGTGTGTGTTGTGACGGCTTCCTGCCACTTGAGTGTGAGTTGTGAGGGCTTCCTGCCACTTGAGTGTGTGTTGTGAGGGCTTCCTACCACTTGAGTGTGTGTAGTGAGGGCTTCCTGCCACTTGAGTGTGTGTTGTGAGGGCTTCCTGCCACTTGAGTGTGAGTCGTGAGGGCTTCCTGCCACTTGAGTGTGTGTTGTGAGGGCTTCCTGCCACTTGAGTGTGTGTAGTGAGGGCTTCCTGCCACTTGAGTGTGTGTTGCGAGGGCTTCCTGCCACTTGAGTGTGAGTCGTGAGGGCTTCCTGCCACTTGAGTGTGAGTTGGGAGGGCTTCCTGCCACTTGAGTGTGAGTTGAGAGGGCTTCCTGCCACTTGAGTGTGTTGTGAGGGCTTCCTGCCACTTGAGTGTGAGTCGTGAGGGCTTCCTGCCACTTGAGTGTGAGTTGTGAGGGCTTCCTACCACTTAAGTGTGTGTTGTGAGGGCTTCCTGCCACTTGAATGTGTGTTGTGAGGGCTTCCTACCACTTGAGTGTGAGTTGTGAGGACTTCCTGCCACTTGAGTGTGTGTTGTGAGGGCTTCCTGCCACTTGAGTGTGAGTTGTGAGGGCTTCCTATCACTTGAGTGTGTTGTGAGAGCTTCCTACCACTTAAGTGTGTTGTGAGGGCTTCCTGCCACTTGAGTGTGTGTTTTGAGGGCTTCCTATCACTTGAGTGTGTGTTGTGAGGTCTTCCTACCACTTGAGTGTGTGTTGTGAGGGCTTCCTACCACTTGAGTGTGTGTTGTGAGGGCTTCCTGCCACTTGAGTGTGAGTTGTGAGGGATTCCTGCCACTTGAGTGTGTTGTGAGGGCTTCCTGCCACTTGAGTGTGTTGTGAGGGCTTCCTACCACTTGAGTGTGAGTTGTGAGAGCTTCCTACCACTTGAGTGTGTTGTGAGAGCTTCCTACCACTTGAGAGTGTGTTGGGAGAGCTTCCTACCACTTGAGTGTGTGTTGTGAGGGCTTCCTGCCACTTGAGTGTGAGTTGTGAAGGCTTCCTACCACTTGAGTGTGTGTTATGAAGGCTTCCTACCACTTGAGCGTGAGTTGCGAGGGCTTCCTGCCACTTGAGTGTGTTGTGAGGACTTCCTGCCACTTGAGTGTGTGTTGTGAGGGCTTCCTGCCACTTGAGTGTGAGTTGTGAGGGCTTCCTGCCACTTGAGTGTGAGTTGTGAGGGCTTCCTATCACTTGAGTGTGTTGTGAGAGCTTCCTACCACTTAAGTGTGTTGTGAGGGCTTCCTGCCACTTGAGTGTGTGTTGTGAGGGCTTCCTATCACTTGAGTGTGTGTTGTGAGGGCTTCCTACCACTTGAGTGTGTGTTGTGAGGGCTTCCTACCACTTGAGTGTGTGTTGTGAGGGCTTCCTGCCACTTGAGTGTGAGTTGTGAGGGCTTCCTGCCACTTGAGTGTGAGTTGCGAGGGCTTCCTATCACTTGAGTGTGTTGTGAGAGCTTCCTACCACTTAAGTGTGTTGTGAGGGCTTCCTGCCACTTGAGTGTGTGTTGTGAGGGCTTCCTGCCACTTGAGTGTGAGTTGTGAGGGCTTCCTGCCACTTGAGTGTGAGTTGTGAGGGCTTCCTATCACTTGAGTGTGTTGTGAGAGCTTCCTACCACTTAAGTGTGTTGTGAGGGCTTCCTGCCACTTGAGTGTGTGTTGTGAGGGCTTCCTATCACTTGAGTGTGTGTTGTGAGGGCTTCCTACCACTTGAGTGTGTGTTGTGAGGGCTTCCTACCACTTGAGTGTGTGTTGTGAGGGCTTCCTGCCACTTGAGTGTGAGTTGTGAGGGCTTCCTGCCGCTTGAGTGTGTTGTGAGGGCTTCCTGCCACTTGAGTGTGTTGTGAGGGCTTCCTACCACTTGAGTGTGAGTTGTGAGAGCTTCCTACCACTTGCGTGTGTTGGGAGAGCTTCCTACCACTTGAGTGTGTGTTGTGAGGGCTTCCTGCCACTTGAGTGTGAGTTGTGAGGGCTTCCTACCACTTGAGTGTGTGTTATGAAGGCTTCCTACCACTTGAGCGTGAGTTGTGAGGGCTTCCTACCACTTGAGTGTATTGTGAGGGCTTCCTGCCACTTGAGTGTGTTGTGAGGGCTTCCTGCCACTTGAGTGTGTGTTGTGAGGGCTTCCTATCACTTGAGTGTGTGTTGTGAGGGCTTCCTACCACTTGAGTGTGAGTTGTGAGAGCTTCCTGCCACTTGAGTGTGTTGTGAGAGCTTCCTATCACTTGAGGGTGTGTTGTGAGGGCTTCCTACCACTTGAGTGTGTGTTGTGAGGGCTTCCTGCCACTTAAGTGTGTTGTGAGAGCTTCCTGCCACTTGAGTGTGTTGTGAGGGCCTCCTGCCACTTGAGTGTGAGTTGTGAGAGCTTCCTACCACTTGAGTGTGTTGTGAGGGCTTACTGCCACTTGAGTGTGTTGTGAGGGCTTCCTACCACTTGAGTGTGAGTTGTGAGAGCTTCCTACCACTTGAGTGTGTTGTGAGAGCTTCCTACCACTTGAGAGTGTGTTGGGAGAGCTTCCTACCACTTGAGTGTGTGTTGTGAGGGCTTCCTGCCACTTGAGTGTGAGTTGTGAGGGCTTCCTACCACTTGAGTGTGTGTTATGAAGGCTTCCTACCACTTGAGCGTGAGTTGTGAGGGCTTCCTACCACTTGAGTGTGTTGTGAGGGCTTCCTGCCACTTGAGTGTGTGTTGTGAGGGCTTCCTATCACTTGAGTGTGTGTTGTGAGGGCTTCCTACCACTTGAGTGTGAGTTGTGAGAGCTTCCTGCCACTTGAGTGTGTTGTGAGAGCTTCCTATCACTTGAGTGTGTGTTGTGAGGGCTTCCTACCACTTGAGTGTGTGCTGTGAGGGCTTCCTGCCACTTAAGTGTGTTGTGAGAGCTTCCTGCCACTTGAGTGTGTTGTGAGGGCCTCCTGCCACTTGAGTGTGAGTTGTGAGAGCTTCCTACCACTTGAGTGTGTTGTGAGGGCTTCCTACCACTTGAGTGTGTTGTGAGGGCTTCCTGCCACTTGAGTGTGAGTTGTGAGAGCTTCCTACCACTTGAGTGTGTTGTGAGGGCTTCCTACCACTTGAGTGTGAGTTGTGAGGGCTTCCTGCCACTTGAGTGTGTTGTGAGGGCTTCCTGCCACTTGAGCGTGAGTTGTGAGGGCTTCCTACCACTTGAGTGTGTTGTGAGGGCTTCCTACCACTTGAATGTGAGTTGTGAGAGCTTCCTACCACTTGAATGTGAGTTGTGAGAGCTTCCTACCACTTGAGTGTGAGTTGTAAGAGCTTCCTACCACTTGAATGTGAGTTGTGAGAGCTTCCTGCCATTTGAGTGCGAGTTGTGAGGGCTTCCTATCACTTGAGTGTGTTGTGAGGGCTTCCTATCACTTGAGTGCGAGTTGTGAGGGCTTCCTATCACTTGAGTGTGTTGTGAGAGCTTCCTGCCACTTGAGTGTGAGTTGCAAGAGAAGCTTGCAAACTCTCATGCAAAAACGTTATCTGGGGAGAACATATACGTGAATTATACAGTACTGTAGGAGAATGAAATACAATTACACATTTCTACATGAATACAAAATACATTCATTCATTCACTAGCTATTGATGTATGCATGAAATGCATAATATTCAGCCCGTGTTTGTTAACATTCATTTCGCCTTCAGGAAAGGAATGAATACACAAGGTGCAAATTGATCTTAAATACACCTGTGGTAGACAAGGTGAGGTCTGGGTCTGAGTGTAGGCAAGGTGAGGTCTGGGTCTGAGTGTAGGCAAGGTGAGGTCTGGGTCTGAGTGTAGGCAAGGTGAGGTCTGGGTCTGAGCGTAGACAAGGTGAGGTCTGGGTCTGAGTGTAGGCAAGGTGAGGTCTGGGTCTGAGTGTAGGCAAGGTGAGGTCTGGGTCTGAGTGTAGGCAAGGTGAGGTCTGGGTCTGAGTATAGACAAGGTGAGGTCTGGGTCTGAGTGTAGACAAGGTGAGGTCTGGGTCTGAGTGTAGGCAAGGTGAGGTCTGGGTCTGAGTGTAGACAAGGTGAGGTCTGGGTCTGAGCGTAGACAAGGTGAGGTCTGGGTCTGAGTGTAGGCAAGGTGAGGGCGTTCGGTCCTCACTTTGAGGCGTTCGGTCCTCACTTTGCGGGGTTCGGTCCTCGCTTTGAAGCGTTCGGTCCTCACTTTGAGACGTTCGGTTCTCACTCTGAGGGGTTCGGTCCTCACTTTGAGGGGTTTGGTCCTCACTTTGAGGGGTTCGGTCCTCACTTTGAGGGGTTCGGTCCTCACTTTGAGGGGTTTGGTCCTCACTTTGAGGGGTTCGGTCCTCACTTTGAGGCGTTCGGTCCTCACTTTGAGGCATTCGGTCCTCACTTTGAGGCGTTCGGTCCTCACTTTGAGGCGTTCGGTCCTCACTTTGAGGGGTTCGGTCCTCACTTTGAGGCATTCGGTCCTCACTTTGAGGGGTTCGGTCCTCACTTTGAGGCATTCGGTCCTCACTTTGAGGCGTTCGGTCCTCACTTTGAGGGGTTCGGTCCTCACTTTGAGGCATTCGGTCCTCACTTTGAGGGGTTCGGTCCTCACTTTGAGGGGTTCGGTCCTCACTTTGAGGCATTCGGTCCTCACTTTGAGGCGTTCGGTCCTCACTTTGAGGGGTTCGGTCCTCACTTTGAGGCATTCGGTCCTCACTTTGAGGGGTTCGGTCCTCACTTTGAGGGGTTCGGTCCTCACTTTGAGGCGTTCGGTCCTCACTTTGAGGGGTTCGGTCCTCACTTTGAGGCATTCGGTCCTCACTTTGAGGCGTTCGGTCCTCACTTTGAGGCGTTCGGTCCTCACTTTGAGGGGTTCGGTCCTCACTTTGAGGGGTTCGGTCCTCACTTTAAGGCGTTCGGTTCTCACTTTGAGGCGTTCGGTCCTCACTTTAAGGCGTTCGGTTCTCACTTTGAGGCGTTCGGTCCTCACTTTAAGGCGTTCGGTTCTCACTTTGAGGCATTCGGTCCTCACTTTGAGGGGTTCGGTCCTCACTTTGAGGCGTTCGGTCCTCACTTTGAGGGTTCGGTCCTCACTTTGAGGCGTTCGGTCCTCACTTTGAGGGGTTCGGTCCTCACTTTGAGGGGTTCGGTCCTCACTTTGAGGGGTTCGGTCCTCACTTTGAGGGGTTCGGTCCTCACTTTGAGGGGTTCGGTCCTCACTTTGAGGCGTTCGGTCCAAAGTTTGAGGTGTTCAGTCCTCACTTTGAAGCGTTCGGTCCTCACTTTGAAGCGTTCAGTCTTCACTTTGAGGCGTTCGGTCCTCACTTTGAGGCGTTCGGTCCTCACTTTGAAGCGTTCGGTCCTCACTTTGAAGCGTTCAGTCTTCACTTTGAGGCGTTCAGTCCTCACTTTGAAGCGTTCAGTCTTCACTTTGAGGCGTTCGGTCCTCACTTTGAGGCGTTCAATCCTCACTTTGAAGCGTTCAGTCCTCACTTTGAGGCGTTGGGTCCTCACTTTGAGACGTTCGGTACTCACTTTGAGACGTTCAGTCCTCACTTTGAGGCGTTGGGTCCTCACTTTGAAGCGTTCGGTCCTCACTTTGAAGCGTTCGGTCCTCACTTTGAGGCGTTCAATCCTCACTTTGAAGCGTTCAGTCCTCACTTTGAGGCGTTGGGTCCTCACTTTGAGACGTTCGGTCCTCACTTTGAGACGTTCAGTCCTCACTTTGAGGCGTTGGGTCCTCACTTTGAAGCGTTCGGTCCTCACTTTGAAGCGTTGGGTCCTCACTTTGAAGCGTTCAGTCTTCAATTTGAGGCGTTCGATCCTCACTTTGAGACGTTCGGTCCTCACTTTGAGACGTTCAGTCCTCACTTTGAGGCGTTCGGTCCTCAGTTTGAGGCGTTCGGTCCAAACTTTGAGGCGTTCGGTCATCACTTTGAGATGTTTGGTCCTCACTTTGAGGCGTTTGGTCCTCACTTTGAAGCGTTCGGTCCTCACTTTGAGGCGTTCGGTCCTCACTTTGAGGCATTCGGTCCTCACTTTGAGATGTTTGGTCCTCACTTTGAAGCGTTCGGTCCTCACTTTGAGGCGTTCTGTCCTCACTTTGAGGTATTCGGTCCTCACTTTGAGGCGTTCGGTCCAATGTTTGAGGCGTTCGGTCCAAAGTTTGAGGCGTTTGGTCCTCACTTTGAGACGTTCGGTCCTCATTTTGAGACGTTCGGTCCAATGTTTGAGGCGTTCGGTCCAAAGTTTGAGGTGTTCGGTCCAAAGGTTGAGGCGTTCGGTCCAAAGTTTGAGGCGTTCGGTCCAAAGTTTGAGGCGTTCGGTCCAAAGGTTGAGGTGTTCGGTCCAAAGTTTGAGGCGTTCGGTCCAAAGTTTGAGGCGTTCGGTCCAAAGTTTGAGGCGTTCGGTCCTCGCCTGGGGAAGCCGCTGCCAATTCGAGATGTCAAAAACAAAAATGATTGGAAATGCAATTAAGTTGAACCTCCGTGACTTTTCCACAGGTTTCTGGAGGCGAAGAAAATAGTGGTGATGGTTCCAACTCTTTCTCAGGGACGGTCGCGTGAACCATGCGTCAGCGTGAACCATGCGTTGGGTAAACCATGCGTCGGGTGAACCGTGCGTCGGGTGAACCATGTGTCGGGTGGTCCATGCGTCAGGGTGAACCATGCGTCGGGGTGAACCATGCGTCAGGGTGAACCATGCGTCAGGGTGAACCATGCGTCAGGGTGAACCATGCGTCAGGGTGAACCATGCGTCGGGGTGAACCATACGTCGGGGAGAACCATACGTCGGGTGAACCAAGCGTCGGGGAGAACCATACGTCGGGAGAACCACGCGTCGGGTGAACCACGCGTCGGGTGAACCACGCGTCGGGAGAACCAAGCGTCGGGGAGAACCATACGTCGGGTGAACCAAGCGTCGGGTGAACCACGCGTCGGGAGAACCACGCGTCGGGTGAACCATGCGTCGGGAGAACCACGCGTCGGGTGAACCATGCGTCGGATGAACCACGCGTCGGGTGAACCATGCGTCGGGTGAACCATGCGTCACTCCCCTAGAGATGAAGCAGAAGGGATATGATCACAACATACAACATACACATAAGAAATACTGGTCAAGAAATAGAAGACAAATGAAAGAAGTTGAGGAAGCCACCTCCATCTTCGATTTTATGGCCGGATTCGAGAAAACACTCGAACATATGGGTAGTTAAATTATAAAGTAACAGGTACGACAAGGCTATGAATGTCACTGCCCCGTAGGTAGTGGTTGTGTAAAAACATATTTTACCTGGACTCAGTCACACACACACACACACACGGGGGTCATATGAGTTCTTAGGTGATGTGGGTTTGATCCACATACACACACATACCCACACACATACCCACACACACAGGCGCCCATACACACTCTACAATCTACAATCCCCCACCAAACAGTAGAAGGCCCAGGCAGGAGTACGAGGACAGCAACAAGACATGTATGGATGAACTGCAGAGGGCAGCAACTTTAGCGCATAGAATGAGAGCGAAGCTGCTGGTCATGGGGGACCTAAATCACGGAGAGATAGATTGGGAAACGAGGAATCCCCATGGCGGGGAGGAGACCTGGGGAGCGAAGCTGGTAGACGTTATTGACAGGAATTTCCTAACACAGCATGTGAAAGAAGATACTAGGGAAAGAGGAGGGGATACGCCCAGCCTATTAGATCTCATTATCACTCAGAATGTAGAAGACATCGAGCAGTTGGAACATGAAATACCACTAGGAGCTAGTGACCATTGTGTCCTAGTCTTTGACTACATGATGGAGCTTAAAATTGTGACCAAAGGACAAGAGGTCCGGGAAAGGAGACTTGATTACAGAAAAGGGGACTACAGAAGGATAAGGGACTACCTGGGAGAAGTGCAGTGGGAGGAAGAACTTAGAGGAAAAACAGTGCAAGGTATGATGAACCAAGTCATATTGAAATGCAATGAGGCTGAAGAGAGATTTATTCCAACAATAAAGGAAAAAAGCAGGAGGGAATATAATAACCCATGGTTTAATAGACAGTGTCAGGAAGCAAAGGTGAGAAGCAGGAGGGAGTGGAGGAAGTACAGAAGACAAAGGACAGAGGACAACAGGATTAGATGTAACAGAGCTAGGAATGATTACATTAACATAAGACGAGTGTCGGAAAGAAATTATGAGAATGATATTGCAGTCAAAGCGAAAAAGCAACCAAAATTACTACATAGCCATATAAGAAGGAAGATGTCGGTAAATGACCAAGTGACAAGACTGAGGAAAACAGAAGGGGCATATACAGAAAGCGACAAGGAAATCTGCGAGGTACTGAATGCAAAAATCCATGGAGTGTTCACAACCGAGCCTGAGCAGCTCCCATTGTTAGAAGAGATTACCCAAGATGAAAGACTATCAGATATAGAGGTGACAGCAGAGGATGTAATGAAACAGTTGACAACACTGGATGCAAATAAAGCTGTTGGACCAGACAAAGTATCACCGTGGATACTTAAAGAGGCAGCGCAGGCTCTCAGCGTGCCTCTGGCAATGATCTTTAATGAGTCACTTATGTCGGGAGAATTGCCCAGTTGCTGGAAGGAGGCAAATGTCGTACCGATTTTCAAAAAAGGTGATAGGGAGGAGGCACTTAACTACAGACCCGTATCACTGACAAGCATCCCCTGCAAAATACTTGAAAGAATAATTAGGCTAAGACTTGTTGAGCACCTGGAGAGCATTGGGTTTGTAAACAAGCACCAACATGGGTTCTGGACAGGGAAATCATGCCTAACAAACCTTTTAGAATTCTATGATAAAGTAACAAGGATAAGGCAGGACAGAGAAGGCTGGGCAGACTGCATATTTCTTGACTGCCAAAAGGCCTTTGATACGGTACCGCACATGAGACTGCTATACAAACTTGAGAGGCAGGCAGGAGTAAGCGGAAAGACCCTAGTATGGGTGAAGAACTACCTAACAGGAAGGAGCCAGAGGGTAATGGTAAGGGGCGAAAAGTCGGACTGGCGAACAGTAACAAGTGGAGTACCTCAAGGATCGGTGCTGGGACCAATCCTCTTTCTAATTTACGTAAATGATATGTTTACAGGAGTGGAATCATACATGTCAATGTTTGCGGATGACGCAAAATTAATGAGAAGAGTTGTGACAGATGAGGATTGTAGGATCCTCCAAGAGGACTTAAACAGGCTGCAGAGATGGTCAGGGAAATGGCTACTGGAGTTTAACACCAGTAAATGTAAAGCTATGGAAATGGGATCAGGTGACAGGAGACCAAAGGGACAGTACACAATGAAGGGGAACAGCCTACCTGTAACGATTCGAGAAAGAGACCTGGGAGTGGATGTGACACCTAATCTAACTCCTGAGGCACATATAAATAGGATAACGACAGCAGCGTACTCTACACTGGCGAAAATTAGAACTTCATTCAGAAACCTAAATGAGGAGGCTTTTAGGGCGCTTTACACTGCCTACGTGAGACCCGTCTTAGAGTATGCCGCGCCATCATGGAGCCCCCACCTGAAGAAACACATAAAGAAACTGGAGAAGGTTCAGAGGTTTGCGACGAGGCTTGTCCCAGAGTTACGAGGGATGGGATATGAAGAGCGGCTGAAGGAACTGAACCTTACGACACTAGAGAAAAGAAGGGAGAGAGGAGATATGATAGGGACATATAAAATACTCAGGGGAATTGACAAAGTGGAAATAGATGAAATGTTCACACGTAATAATAACAGAACGAGGGGACATGAGTGGAAACTGGAAACTCAGATGAGTCACAGAGATGTTAGGAAGTTTTCTTTTAGCGTGAGAGTAGTAGAAAAATGGAATGCACTTGGGGAACAGGTTGTGGAAGCAAATACTATTCATACTTTTAAAACTAGGTATGATAGGGAAATGGGACAGGAGTCATTGCTGTAAACAACCGATAGCTAGAAAGGCGGGATCCAAGAGTCAATGCTCGATCCTGCAAGCACATATAGGTGAGTACAAATAGGTGAGTACACAACCACGCTGGCCGCTATTCACTATCAACAGCAGCAGCCAAAATGTAATTTCAGCTCCAACAAATATAACAAGAATTACACTTGGCCCAAATTATATTACCAAGGGTGAGTTTTATGTTACATTTTTAGCATTTGGTCGTTTTAAATATTACTTAATGTAATATTACTTAATATAAATAATATTTAATATAAATATTACTTAATATAAATATTACTTAATATAAATATTACTTAGTATAAATATTACTTACTATAAATATTTCTTAGTGTAAATATTACTTAATATAAGTCTTATTTAATGTAATATTTGTACAATATATGATTTCTCCCTTTATTACACTGCTATACATTAACCCACAACAGGGTAGTTCGGGTGTTTGGGAACGCATGTTCCTGGCCAGGTGAAACAGTTGCATTTCTTACGTTTCTGGTTAAGTAAAAGCGTTGCGTTTTACACGAAGTGGCAAACTGTGAAAATGGGATGGCATATGATTGGTGCTTCGGTTTGGCTTCCTCACCAGGACGGGTTTGGCTTCCTCGTTAGGCTTCCCCGTCAGGAAGAGTTTGTCTTCCTCGTCAGGCAGAGTTTGGCTTCCTGGGCAGGCAGAGTTTGACTTCCTCGTCAGGCAGAGTTTGACTTCCTCGTCAGGTAGTGCTTGGCTTCCTCGTCAGGCAGAGTTTGGCTTCCTCGTCAGGCAGAGTTTGGCTTCCTGGGCAGGCAGAGTTTGGCTTCCCCGTCAGGAAGAGTTTGTCTTCCTCGTCAGGCAGAGTTTGGCTTCCTGGGCAGGCAGAGTTTGACTTCCTCGTCAGGCAGAGTTTGACTTCCTCGTCAGGCAGTGCTTGGCTTCCTCGTCAGGCAGAGTTTGGCTTCCTCGTCAGGCAGTGTTTGCCTTCCTCGTCAGGCAGTGTTTGGCTTCCTCGTCAGGCAGAGTTTGGCTTCCTCGTCAGGCAGAGTTTGACTTCCTCGTCAGGCAGAGTTTGACTTCCTCGTCAGGCAGAGTTTGACTTCCTCGTCAGGCAGAGTTTGACTTCCTCGTCAGGCAGAGTTTGACTTCCTCGTCAGACAGTTTGACTTCCTCGTCAGGCAGAGTTTGACTTCCTCGTCAGGCAGAGTTTGACTTCCTCGTCAGACAGTTTGACTTCCTCGTCAAGCAGAGTTTGACTTCCTCGTCAGGCAGAGTTTGACTTCCTCGTCAGGCAGAGTTCGACTTCGTCGACGGGTAGTGAAGTTTAGGCATTGTAAACGGGATATAAAAATCGGTTAGTTTGTAAACAGAAGGATTTATTAACTGTGTGTTTCAAACTGATGGATTTAAAACCATTAGCTTTATAAACCCTTGTTTGTGTGTGAGTGTACTCACCTAGTTGTGCTTACGGGGGTTGAGCTCTGGCTCTTTGGTCCCGCCTCTCAACTGTCAATCAACTGGTGTACAGGTTCCTGAGCCTATTGGGCTCTATCATATCTACACTTGAAACTGTGTATGGAGTCAGCCTCCACCACATCACTGTCTAATGCATTCCATCTGTTAACTACTCCGACACTGAAAAAGTTCTGTCTAACGTCCCTGTGGCTCATGTGGGCACTCAGTCTCCACCTGTGTCCCCTTGTTCGCGTCCCACCAGTGTTGAATAGTTTATCCTTGTCTACTCTGTCAATTCCTCTGAGGATTTTGTAGGTAGTGATCATGTCTCCCCTCACTCTTCTGTCTTCCAGTGTCGTAAGGTGCATTTCCCGCAGTCTTTCTTAGTAACTCATGCCTCTTAGTTCTGGGACCAGTCTAGTGGCATACCTCTGAATTTTTTCCAACTTCGTCATGTGCTTGACAAGGT
The DNA here is from genome assembly GCF_040958095.1 of Procambarus clarkii. Classification (NCBI taxonomy): domain Eukaryota; kingdom Metazoa; phylum Arthropoda; class Malacostraca; order Decapoda; family Cambaridae; genus Procambarus; species Procambarus clarkii. The sequence continues at coordinate 20,034,637 of NC_091167.1, forward strand.
ACGGGCTCCATGCTGGAGTCGCATACTCGTGTATGTATGTATGTATGTGTGTGTGTGAGTGTGTGTGTGTGTGTGTGTGTGTGTGTGTGTGTGTGTGTGTGTGTGTGTGTGTGTGTGTGTGTGTGTGTGTGTGTGTGTGTGTGTGTGTGTGTGTGTGTGTGTGTGTGTGTGTGTGTTTCAAACCTTCAGAAACGCCTAATATACACAATACATTTTCATTTTTAATACTATCTAAATCAAAATTGTAACTAAATTCTTAATCTCAAAAGTATCTTAGAGGCCTCAGAAACGCCACACGAATAAAAATGATCTTTTCTACATTAAAAATGACGAGTAAAGTGAAGACTCTGTCTTGGGATCGAACCCGCGATTCTACATCCACATATACAGTAATCAGAGTTCAATATCACTGTGATTAAAGGCTAAAAGCACAGAATAGCTTAGTAAGGGAGTTGAATCCTTTTATTCCATTCCCTTTTAGGCTCAAAGGGGTTCCTTTAATCACACTGGTCAACAATCGAATCCTTTTAGTGGTGTTCGAGTAGACTTTAGACTTTAGGTTGCTATAGACTTTAAATTCTTCTTAAGGTGTTGAAGGCTCTTCATGGCGGTGGTGTCCGATTCTATTCAATAGGATTGAATCCTATCCAATAGGATTGAATCCTATCCAATAGGATTGAATCCTATCCAATAGGACTGAATCCTCTCCAATAGGATTGAATCCTCTCCAATAGGATTGAATCCTATCCAATAGGATTGAATCCTATCAAATAGCATTGAATCCTATTCAATAGGATTGAATCCTCTCCAATAGGATTGAATCCTCTCCAATAGGATTGAATCCTATCCAATAGGATTAAATCCTATCCAATAGGATTGAATCCTATCCAATTGGATTGAATCCTCTCCAACAGGATTGAATCCTATCCAATAGGATTGAATCCTATCCAATAGGATTGAATCCTATTCAATAGGATTGAATCCTATCCAATAAGATTGAATCCTATCCAGTAGGATTGAATCCTATCCAACAGGATTGAATTAGTCGTAAATACTCTTGAACCTGGTGGTGGCTGAGGGGATTATGTGACGGAATCTTGGTGTTGAGGAGATAATCCAAGCCTATATTAAAGAATTCAATCCTCTTTCTCGTCTCTGTCTCTATGACAGAGACAGACACTGGAAAGGAGAATACGACAGAATACCTCTTAACGTAACGAGGGAACAGCAGTGGTCCTCCCTGAACTACGCCACAGCCCAACAAGCCGGCCAGCGCGGGCCCACCAGGCACAAGGAAGTCCAGAATGTAAACGATCTAGGAACGCTTTGAGTTACAAATGAAATCCAAATGAAAGAAAACCAAATAGAGGCAAACTAAATTAAACTGACACACTCGCTTCGCTGTGATAAATGGGTTTAGGTGAACAACCTGTTCTCTGGTAATTTTTGTTCCCATAACAGGAAGTTAAGGGTCGTCTGGTAGGTTAGAAGGGCAGGAAGTTCTCCGAGGGTTTCTAAACGTCATGAACAATCGTTAATTGAAAGTTTCATTTCCTAATCCAACAGACTAAGTCAGAGGACCCAAAACTGAAAACGGGACAACACGTCACTTTCGCGAGCCAAATCTGTTTTAAATTACCTCGATTTTAACGTGATTTTATCGAGGCTTTATCTATCTATCTATCTATGCCTCAATAGATCTTGATCCCACATACACCCACGCACACCCACACACACACACACACACACACACACACACACACACACACACACACACACACACACACACACACACACACACACACACACACACACACACACACATTAAGAGTCTGGTTATAAGCCAATATGGCACTGTTTACCCGCCAGAAGGAAGGGGGGGGGGGTAGACCAGGTCGACACAGGAACACCAGTCCAAGAGGGAGCTTAATTAAGAAGCTGTTTTACGTTAACTTATAATTACCTGGTTAATTAAGTAAACAAGACAGATTACCTGACTAATCTGGCCTCATTAGATGATTATTTTGAGATTGATGAGATCTCCGGAATGTCTGAAGGTGTGTGTGTGTGTGGGGGGGGGGGTGTGTGTGTGTGTGTGTGGGGTGTGTGTGTGTGTGTGTGGGGTGTGTGTGTGTGTGTGTGTGTGTGTGTGTGGGGTGTGTGTGTGTTTATGTATTCACCTAGTTGTGCTTGCGGGGGTTGAGTTCTGCTCTTTCGGCCCGCCTCTCAACTGTTAATCAACTGTTTCTACTACTACTTTTTTTCCCCACACCACACACACACACCAGGAAGCAGCCCGTGACAGCTGACTAACTCCCAGGTACCTATTTACTGCTAGGTAACAGGGACATTTAGGGTGAAAGAAACTTTGCCCATTTGTTTCTGCCTGGTGCGGGAATTGAACCCGCGCCACAGAATTACGAGTCCTGCGCGCTATCCACCAGGCTACCAGGCCCCGTGTGTGTGCGTGTGTTTGTGTGTGTGGGTTGCGTGATCAAGATCAAGATAATTCTATTGAGGCATAGATAGATAGATAGATAGATAGATAGATAGATAGATAGATAGATAGATAGATAGATAGATAGATAGATAGATAGATAGATAGATAGATAGATAGATAGATAAAGCCTCGATAAAATCACGTTAAAATCGACGTAATTTAAAACAGAATCAGCTCACGAAAGTGATGTGTTGTCCCGTTTTCTGTTTTGGGTCCTCTGACTTAATCTGATAGGTTAGGAAATGAAACTTTCAATTAACGATTGTTCATGACGTTTAGAAACCCTCTGAGAACTTCCTGCCCTTCTAACCTACCAGACGACCCTTAACTTCCTGTTATGGGAACAAAAATTACCAGAGAACAGGTTGTGCACCTAAACCCATTTATCACAGCGAAGCGAGTTTGTCAGTTTAATTTAGTTTGCCTCTATTTGGTTTTCTTTCATTTCGATTTCATTTGTAACTCAAAGCGTTCCTAGATTGTTTACATTCCTTGTGCGTGGTGGGCCCGCGCTGGCCGGCTTGTTGGGCTGTGGCGTAGTTCAGGGAAGACCACTGCTGTTCCCTCGTTACGTTAAGAGGTAATTATGTCCTAGTCTTTGGTTAGTGGGTGTAAATAGGTCGTACACTGGTTCAGTGTGTGTGTGTGTGTGGGAGGGGGGGGGGGGGATAGGCGACCCGTCGTACATCAGACGGTTCGCTGACGGATTTAACTTTACCTAGCCTAACCTAACCTAACCTGGAGTGGGTTGCGTGAGTTCTTGTACTCCCAAGCCTAGACTAGGGGCTAGGCTTGGCTTCCTGTGTACGATTTGCAGCCCGTTCACCTAAGACCCCTCACCTAAGAACTCTCACCTAAGACCTCTCACCTAAGACCTCTCACCTAAGACCTCTCACTAAGACCTCTCACGTAAGACCTCTCACGTAAGACCTCTCACCTAAGACCTCTCACCTAAGACCTCTCATCCAAGACCTCTCACCTAAGACCTCTCACTAAGACCTCTCACGTAAGACCTCTCACCTAAGACCTCTTACCTAAGACCTCTCACCTAAGACCTCTCACCTAAGACCTCTCACCTAAGACCTCTCAACTAAGACCTCTCACTTTCAAGGGAATACATCAATCCGTCGAGAAAGCGACGTATTAATAATCATAAAAGCACAGCATTATTGATGTATTCTGTACATCTGGTTGGATAGGTTAGGTGGGTTGCTTGGGTGCGCATATTGAAGGTTAGGCTAAACAGTTCCATTTTTGTACAGTGTGGCCGGTTAAGAGAGCCGACTGTTCCGTATCCGGATCTCAGGAAGACGCCGGGAATTGGCAGTTACCTGGCTGACAATTCAACCTGTCCTCCTAGTAGAAGGTCGTATTTTGACGTATACTCTACCTAAAGCACCCCCCAAAATTGTCGTACTAGGAAATGGTTAGCGGTAAGAGGAATTGGCTTACTGTCCCGTTTTCTGTTTTAGGTCCTCTGGTAGGTTAGGATAAGGTCACTTTAGTACGTTAGTTTCTTGACGTTGCGGAGCCTTACGAGGCTGGACATGTGCTTATCTGCCACAAGAACAGTGATATATATATATATATATATATATATATATATATATATATATATATATATATATATATATATATATATATATATATATATATATACATGTGTGTGTATATCACGAAAATAAACACGTGATTAAGAATGTGACAATGTCAGACCACGGAGGAAAATGAAACAGGAATTTCCTTAAGTACTTTCGTATATTAAATACATCTTCAGAAGATGAATAAATACATCTTCCTTCTGAAGATGTATTTAATATACGAAAGTACTTAAGGAAATTCCTGTTTCATTTTCCTCCGTGGTATGACATTGTCATATATATATATATATATATATATATATATATATATATATATATATATATATATATATATATATATATATATATATATATATATATATATATATATATATATATATATATACAATGTGTGTGAGCCTGATAAATTATGGAACACTCATATTTTGATCAGCATTTTATTTGACTTCCTAAATTCCAGAAATATTTGGAGTTGAAATGATTGGAAATTGGGTTCTTTATGACGGGAACGTTTGGGCGGGTTTTTTGCAAAACTGAATATTTTTACGAGTTGGCCAACACAACCTATTATTACTTTTATTTATAGGCATTACTATTTGTCTAATAAGGATTTATCGAGCCTATCCTCCTGTTTTGGTAGTACTTATAGTAAAGATGAGCACCATAGTACATATACCGACTTACAACGCAATTAGAAAGTAGAAATCTGGACTATTGAGTTGGACAAAGCGGAAAACGATTTTATAATTCCGTTCCGAAGACAAACTAACCTAACCTAACCTAACCTAACCTAACCTAACCTAACAAACTAACCTAACCTAGCCTTCCTAGGCCTAATATACAATATCCTAGGCCTAATATAGTACATATGTGTACTATACTAGGAATGGAAATATTCAAGTTTGTTTTGAGCTTGATTTATTATAAAAGAATTCCTTACTAGTCAGTATACTACTGTCTAAAAGCTTAGAAAGTACGAATTCTGACTATTGAGGATAGTCACAATAGGTACTGTCTAAAATAGGAGGACAGGTTGATTGATCAGTGTACTAGGAGGTCACCGGCGGTGCCCGGGTGTATGTGTGTGTCTCTTTACCCCCCGTCCCCCTCCCCCCTCTTCCCCCTCCCCCCTCCCCCCCTCGGCAAAGGACCAATAGAATCGACCCCCCCCCCTCCCAACCAGCCTATGTCTGTAGAGTACACCAGACCATTCACCCTGCAAAGTTGGGTTAGGCTAGCGCCAAGCATCTGCCCTCTATCCGTCGACCGACCTATCCTGCCTGATGATTTCGGGGCTCAGCGTCCCCGCGGCCCGGTCCTCGACCAGACAGACGGGAAACAGCTTCTCGCTCATATAGATTTTTGTTTCTCGCGTAGATATTGATTCAATGGTTTTGGTTATTTTGGGTTATGTAGTTAGGTTAGGTTAGGTTAGGTTAGGTTAGGTTAGGTTAGGTTAGATTTGGTTAGGTTTGGTTAGGATTGTTGGTTAGGTTAGGTTAGGTTAGGTTAGGTTAGGTTAGGTTAGGTTAGGTTAGGTTTGGTTAGGTTAGGTTTGGTTAGGTTAGGTTAGGTTAGGTTAGGTTAGGTTAGGTTAGGTTAGGATTGTTGGTTAGGTTAGGTTAGGTTAGGTTAGGTTAGGTTAGGTTTGTTGGTTAGGTTAGGTTAGGTTAGGTCAGGTTAGGTTAGGTTACGTTAGGTTAGGTTAGGTTAGGTTAGGTTAGGATTGTTGGTTAGGTTACGTTAGGTTAGGTTAGGATTGTTGGTTAGGTTAGGTTAGGTTAGGTTAGGTTAGGTTAGGTTAGGTTAGGTTTGGTTAGGATTGTTGGTTAGGTTAGGTTAGGTTAGGTTAGGTTAGGTTTGGTTAGGTTAGGTTAGGTTAGGTTAGGTTAGGTTTGGTTAGGTTAGGTTAGGTTAGGTTAGGATTGTTGGTTAGGTTAGGTTAGGTTAGGTTAGGATTATTGGTTAGGTTAGGTTAGGTTAGGTTAGGTTAGGTTAGGTTAAGTTAGGTTAGGTAAGGTTAGGTAAGGTTAGGTTAGGTTAGGTTAGGTTAGATTAGGTAAGGTTAGGTTAGGTTAGGTTAGGTTAGGTTAGGTTTGGTTAGGTTAGGTTAGGTTTGGTTAGGATTGTTGGTTAGGTTAGGTTAGGTTAGGTTGGGTTAGGTTAGGTTAGGTTAGGTTAGGTAAGGTTAGGTTAGGTTAGGTTAGGTTAGGTTAGGTTAGGTAAGGTTAGGTTAGGTTAGGTTAGGTTAGGTTAGGTTAGGTTTGGTTAGGTTAGGTTAGGTTTGGTTAGGATTGTTGGTTAGGTTAGGTTAGGTTAGGTTTGGTTAGGTTAGGTTAGGTTAGGTTAGGTTAGGATTGTTGGTTAGGTTAGGTTTGGTTAGGTTAGGTTTGGTTAGGTTAGGTTAGGTTTGGTTAGGTTAGGTTAGGTTTGGTTAGGATTGTTGGTTAGGTTAGGTTAGGTTAGGTTTGGTTAGGTTAGGTTAGGTTAGGTTAGTTTAGGTTAGGTTAGGATTGTTGGTTAGGTTAGGTTAGGTTAGGTTAGGTTAGGTTAGGTTAGGTTAGGTTAGGATTGTTGGTTTGGCTATGTCAGGTTAGGATAACAAGTTGGATTAGATTAGGCAAGGTTTGGTTTGATTAGATTAAGATTTAGCCGATTTAGTTAGGTTAGGATAGCTGATTTAATTTGGTTAGGATATCTGATTTGGTTAGGTTGGGATAACTGATTAAATTTGGTTAGGATAACTGATTTCGTTAGGTTAGGATAGCTGATTTAATTTGGTTAGGTTAGGATAGCTGATTTAATTTAGTTAGGTTAGGATAGCTGATTTGGCTAGGTTAGGATAACTGATTTAATTAGGTTAGGATAACTGATTTAATTAGGTTAGGATAACTGATTTGGTTAGGCTAGGATAGCTGATTTAATTAGGTTAGGATACCAAATATGATTACGGAAGATCAGATCAGGTGGTTTGGTTAAGCACCCCCTCTTAAGGCTCCCCAACGTCAAAAAACCGTCGTACTAAAGTTTCCCCCTCTTATCCTAACCTACCAGAGATCCCAAAACAGAAAACGGGAGAGTACATCAATTTCGCCAGCCGCCCCTCATTTTCTAGTACGTCAATTTTTGGCCTTAAGTGGACGGGTTGACGATCTACCAAACTGTTCTCAGAGCAATCAACCATAATTGACAATTCTCTCAGACACGACTTGTCACAGACTGAAATAATTCTCAACTTTAATTTAATAAATTTTAAAGATTCCTGGAAGACATGTTCCTGTTGTCTTCTTTGTAGTTTATTTGGTATTTTAAATTGGTATTGTAATGGGTATAAATTGGTATTATAATTGGTATAAATTGGTATTATAATTGGTATAAATTGATATAAATTGATATAAATTGGTATTATAATTGGTATAAATTGGTATTGTAATGGGTATAAATTGGTATTATAATTGGTATAAATTGGTATTATAATTGGTATAAATTGATATAAATTGATATAAATTGGTATTATAATTGGTATAAATTGGTATTATAATTGGTATAAATTGATATAAATTGGTATTGTAATTGGTATAAATTGGTTTAAATTGGGATAAATTGGTATAATAATTGGTATAAATTGGTATTATAATTGGTATAAATTGGTTTAAATTGGGATAAATTGGTATTATAATTGGTATAAATTGGTTTAAATTGGGATAAATTGGTATAATAATTGGTATAAATTGGTATTATAATTGGTATATATTGGTTTAAATTGGGATAAATTGGTATAATAATTGGTATAAATTGATATAAATTTGTATTATAATTGGTATAAATTGATATAAATTGGTATTATAATTGGTATAAATTGGTTTAAATTGGGATAAATTGGTATAATAATTGGTATAAATTGATATAAATTGGTATTATAAGTGGTATAAATTTATATAAATTGGTATAATAATTGGTATAAATTGGTATAAATTGATATAAATTGGTATTATAATTGGTATAAATTGGTATAAATTGGTATAATAATTGGTATAAATTGGTATAATAATTGGTATTTATATCTGTAGTTATAATTGGTAAATTAATTGGTATATAGTTGTTGTAGATACCAATCCTTAGTATTAATTGACATATAACTATTATAATTGGTATAAATTAGTTATATATATATAATGTTTTGCTAATTATATTTCAATATTATTTATAATATTCAGATCAAATTAAAACTTGATTTTTAGGTGATTGTTCGTATATAATTGTGTGAATTTACAAAAAAATTTATTATATTATTTACTTAATTGGAAAGTAAATAATGCTTTGAAATTTTTAGTAAATTATCTCAATTATATACAAACATCATCACCCATAACTATACATAATTTCTAATTATACAGTCAGCAATTTAGATTTAGATTTAGAAATTTATATTTTAAGTCATTTCAAATTTGGTAATTATCAGCTATTTAACATTTTCATCATTATAAAAATTATTGGTAATGCAAATTTTTTTATGATTTATATAAAAAAATGTTAATTAATATTTTCTCTGGTTGGACAGGTAAGTTCGAGCCTGCTTCACATCCCCCAGGGAGCTGGAGGGTGAGTACCCCCCACAGGGGTAGATAGGGGGGGGGGGTGAGGGGGCGGTAGAAAATGGGGGAAATAGGGGAACATTGCAGGATGGGATCTTGAGGTTATCTTGAGATGATTTCGGGGCTTTAGTGTCCCCGCGGCCCGGTCCTCGACCAGGCCTCCACCCCCAGGAAGCAGCCCGTGACAGCTGACTAACTCCCAGGTACCTATTTACTGCTAGGTAACAGGGGCATTCAGGGTGAAAGAAACTTTGTCCATTTGTTTCTGCCTCGTGTGGGAATCGAACCCGCGCAATTGAACCCGCGAACCCGCGCAATGGGATAGATGCAATTGTAATATAATTTTCCTATTCCTTATTTAATTTCTGTATTTCCTTTCATCTCATAGGTCACTTTTCTTACGGAATTGACCAATACGTTATAAATGCGACCTATTAGTGCACGTTAAATCACCGTAATATGGACGTTTTCGTCGGCCTTGATTGGTTAAGGGGAGAGGGGGGGAGGGGTTTGGGTTCATAGGGTTATGGGTAGGAGAAACAGTTGCATTTGTTACGTAGTGGTGAGAGGTGGTGGGTTGGTGGTCTCAGTGGTTGTGCAGTTATGTCACCTTCAACAGTGTGTGGCGTCATGCGATCAAGTCTATTATATATTGGTATATATATATATATATATATATATATATATATATATATATATATATATATATATATATATATATATATATATATATATATTGGTATATACATTGGTATTATACACTGTGGAACCATTCCACAGTGTATGTGTGTGTACTCACCTAGTTGTGTTTGCGGGGGTTGAGCTCTGGCTCTTTGGTCCCGCCTCTCAACTGTCAATCAACTGGTGTATAGGTTCCTGAGCCTATTGGGCTCTATCATATCTACACTTGAAACTGTGTATGGAGTCAGCCTCCACCACATCACTGCCTAATGCATTCCACCTGTTAACTACTCTGACACTGAAAAAGTTCCTTCTAACGTCCCTGTGGCTCATGTGGGCACTCAGTCTCCACCTGTGTCCCCTTGTTCGTGTCCCTCCAGTGTTAACTACTCAGCCCTATTCTGTCTGTTCTGTCCAATTTATGTTCTGATTCATGAGATAAAAGATAATGGCGTTAAACAAACAAAACTATCGGAGATATACGTAACTTTTTGGGAAGAAAAATTCTAAAAATAAACATTTTTTTTTTTTTAGTGAAAAAAAAAGGTTCTTTGACTAATGATCACACAAGATTATCTCCCTTG
>NC_091167.1:20049597-20052097 GCF_040958095.1 Procambarus clarkii
ATTTCTGCTTCCAAATTGAGCTACTCTGAAATTCAATCAACTGCTTCTCAAAATCATCCATGTCTATCCATGAAAACATTTGCAAGTTTAGTTCATCCATTTTGATGCTGTCTGGAAGTTTGATGAACTTTACTGTGTCTTCCAGTTCTCTGAATGTTAATCTTAACCTGCCCGAAACGCTGCGCGTGCTAGTGGCTTTACAAGACTGTAATTACCATATTTGTATCCTCACATTCCTTATGTACATTCTTGTATATGCATAAATAAATAAATTTGGCAAATTTTGTAGAGCACTGCCAAACTGTTGACTCGATAATGTTTACAAACAGCTTTTGAAGACATTTGTGGTCTGTTCTGTCATCTTTTAGATCACTGATGTATCTCTTAAGGTTTGGAAAGTATCTAAATCTCTCATTATCTACATCCCTCTTAAAAACTTTAAGCTTCATTTTAAAAGCTTTTATGTAACCAAACATAACATCAAGCGTCTTACTTCTACTGAAATGCGAGTATTTAAAGAATGATTTATTTCCTGTTAATATTATAGCACACACAAACTTTGTAGTAAAGTATATGGACGTTTATTCTAATACTAATCATTAAATTTAATAAGCCAATGTTTGAGGTAAGCGTGACGAGACAATGAATATATTTTTGAGATATATACAAGAGTTGTTACATTCTTGTAGAGCCACTAGTACGCGTAGCGTTTCGGGCAAGTCCTTAATCCTATGGTCCCTGGAATACGATCCCCTGCCGCGAAGAATCGTTGTTACAATCCATGTACACATTTTACTGTTGCGTTAAACAGAGGCTACAGTTAAGGAATTGCGCCCGGTAAATCCTCCCAGGCCAGGATACGAACCCATGACATAGCGCTCGCGGAACGCCAGGCGAGTGTCTTACCACTACACCACGGAGACTGCTAATATAATAAAAACCTTCAAGAGTATTTTCATTATTTTACATAATTCCAGAAACACCACCCGCGGCCGCTTATCACAAAGACACTACTTCCTAGGCATTGAGTACTTATGCCAAGAGTTTATAAGACTTCACTTGGTTCCATAGACAAAACCCGTTTTTGTGTTATCTTGAGGTTATCTTGAGATGATTTCGGGGCTTTAGTGTCCCCGCGGCCCGGTCCTCGACCAGGCCTCCACCCCCAGGAAGCAGCCCGTGACAGCTGACTAACACCCAGGTACCTATTTTACTGCTAGGTAACAGGGGCATAGGGTGAAAGAAACTCTTGCCCATTGTTTCTCGCCGGCGCCCGGGATCGAACCCGGGACCACAGGATCACAAGTCCAGTGTGCTGTCCGCTCGGCCGACCGGCTCCCGGTGTGTTGTGGCGAAACATCGTTGAGTCGGTGACATCTTGCTTATGTCAGCTCTGTTCTTAAGGAGCAGGCGAGCGAGTACGTGGGAATTTAAGGATTAAGACTATTCTTACAATGATGTTGAGTTTCACAAAGTTATTGATTTATAAGGGCAATAATTTTCACCTGGAGATGAAGTGCTGACCTTCTTCTCGGGGAGGAGGCAAGTGAGCAACTGTGAGAAACACTACGAAGCCCCTGTGCCAGGCAAGTCCACTACGGGCTCACCATAGCCCGTGCTACTTGCAACTTTTAGTTCCCAGTAGCTGAATCTAAAATATTCTCGTAATTTTACTCGTAACACTCGTAACACTCTCTCGCAGACTCGTAACACTGCGAGAGAGAGTTACGAGTCTGAGATCGTCTGAACATGTGTTCATGACGGGGACTTCATGGGGGTGGGGGACTGTTGATTTCACTGGTTATATTACGGTCGTCAATGGAGAGAAGAGGAGAGCATAAGAATTCTTATCTTTCTTTAGCTTTCGAAGGTGAAGATGCTTTAGATTTAGATAGTAAAGTGAGTTTAATTAATATGCGTCAAACTGAAGTCGGGCGACATTCAAATACATGAGGTTTAGGAGGGGGGGGGGGAGATGTTGTGGGGGTTTGAATTCAAAGTTTACGAAATTAATTTGTAAAGGTGGGCAGGCATGGCGTATTTTGCCTTCACAGATATGATTGTCAGTGAACACTATGGTTATGGGTGGAGCCTTTACGTTAGAAAGGCTTATTACATAAAATATGAGCCAAAGTAAATAGAGGGGAATCATCATACATCGGCATGATCGATGACGTAAAAAAAGAAGGTAACTATGGCAACAAGATCAACTTCTTTTTATTGAGGCCTCTTTAGCTTCGTAGAGCTTAAACCTCTTCACCACTAGGACGTACATATACTCTCATGGCATGTAAGCTTACTACCCCAAGGAAAGTAGTTTTTTTTTTGGTCTGTGCTTAGGATAACCTATGCTCTTGCGTGCCAGAGACACGTCATCGGCGTGCCAAGTTTGGCACGCGTGCCAGAGGTTGCCCACCCCTGGACCGTTAGACTCTCAGTTGGGCATCAGTTAGGTATTCCTGAGACTCTTCCTTATTGGGGTCACTCATAGCCTGGTTGG
>NC_091167.1:20057097-20060395 GCF_040958095.1 Procambarus clarkii
TAGTGTTCCGTGTGGTACGTTTTCTGTAGTGTTCCGTGTGGTACGTTTTCTGTAGTCTTCCGTGTGGTACGTTTTCTGCAGTCTTCCGTGTGGTACGTTTTCTGTAGTCTCTGTGTGGTACGTTTTCTGTAGTCTTCCGTGTGGTACGTTTTCTGTAGTCTTCCGTGTGGTACGTTTTCTGTAGTGTTCCGTGTGGTACGTTTTCTGTAGTCTATGAGTGGTACGTTTTCTGTAGTCTTCCGTGTGGTACGTTTTCTGCAGTCTTCCGTGTGGTACGTTTTCTGTAGTCTCTGAGTGGTACGTTTTCTGTAGTCTCTGAGAGGTACGTTTTCTGTAGTATTCCGTGTGGTACGTTTTCTGTAGTGTTCCGTGTGGTACGTTTTCTGTAGTCTTCCGTGTGGTACGTTTTCTGTAGTCTTCCGTGTGGTACGTTTTCTGTAGTCTTCCGTGTGGTACGTTTTCTGTAGTGTTCCGTGTGTTACGTTTTCTGTAGTCTTCTGTGTGGCACGTTTTCTGTAGTCTTCTGTGTGGTACGTTTTCTGTAGTCTTCCGTGTGGTACGTTTTCTGTAGTCTTCCGTGTGGTACGTTTTCTGTAGTGTTCCGTGTGGTACGTTTTCTGTAGTGTTCCGTGTGGTACGTTTTCTGTAGTCTTCCGTGTGGTACGTTTTCTGTAGTCTTCCGTGTGGTACGTTTTCTGTAGTGTTCCGTGTGGTACGTTTTCTGTAGTCTTCCGTGTGGTACGTTTTCTGTAGTGTTCCGTGTGGTACGTTTTCTGTAGTCTTCCGTGTGGTACGTTTTCTGTAGTCTTCCGTGTGTACGTTTTCTGTAGTCTTCCGTGTGTACGTTTTCTGTAGTCTCCGTGCGGTACGTTTTCTGTAGTCTCTGAGTGGTACGTTTTCTGTAGTGTTCCGTGTGGTACGTTTTCTGTAGTCTTCCGTGTGGTACGTTTTCTGTAGTCTCCGTGCGGTACGTTTTCTGTAGTCTTCTGTGTGGTACGTTTTCTGTAGTGTTCTGTGTGGTACGTTTTCTGTAGTCTTCCGTGTGGTACGTTTTCTGTAGTCTCTGTGTGGTACGTTTTCTGTAGTGTTCCGTGTGGTACGTTTTCTGTAGTCTTCTGTGTGGCACGTTTTCTGTAGTCTTCTGTGTGGTACGTTTTCTGTAGTCTTCCGTGTGGTACGTTTTCTGAGGTCTTCCGTGTGGTACGTTTTCTGTAGTGTTCCGTGTGGTACGTTTTCTGTAGTGTTCCGTGTGGTACGTTTTCTGTAGTCTTCCGTGTGGTACGTTTTCTGTAGTCTTCCGTGTGGTACGTTTTCTGTAGTGTTCCGTGTGGTACGTTTTCTGTAGTCTTCCGTGTGGTACGTTTTCTGTAGTGTTCCGTGTGGTACGTTTTCTGTAGTCTTCCGTGTGGTACGTTTTCTGTAGTCTTCCGTGTGTACGTTTTCTGTAGTCTTCCGTGTGTACGTTTTCTGTAGTCTCCGTGCGGTACGTTTTCTGTAGTCTCTGAGTGGTACGTTTTCTGTAGTGTTCCGTGTGGTACGTTTTCTGTAGTCTTCCGTGTGGTACGTTTTCTGTTGTCTTTCGTGTGGTACGTTTTCTGTAGTATTCCGTGTGGTACGTTTTGTGTAGTTTGCCCTGTGGTACGTTTTCTGTAGTCTTCCGTGTGGTACGTTTTCTGTAGTCTTCTGTGTGGTACGTTTTCTGTAGTGTTCTGTGTGGTACGTTTTCTGTAGTCTTCCGTGTGGTACGTTTTCTGTAGTCTCTGTGTGGTACGTTTTCTGTAGTCTTCCGTGTGGTACGTTTTCTGTAGTCTCTGTGTGGTACGTTTTCTGTAGTCTTCCGTGTGGTACGTTTTCTGTAGTGTTCCGTGTGGTACGTTTTCTGTAGTCTTCCGTGTGGTACGTTTTCTGTAGTCTTCCGTGTGGTACGTTTTCTGTAGTCTTCTGTGTGGTACGTTTTCTGTAGTCTTCTGTGTGGTACGTTTTATGTAGTCTTCAGTGTGGTACGTTTTCTGTAGTGTTCCCTGTGGTACGTTTTCTATAGTCTTCCGTGTGGTACGTTTTCTGTAGTTGTCATGTCGCAGGTTTTCTTTAGTCTTGCTTGCATCCCGTTTTCTGTAGTCTTGTGCAGGACATTTTTACTGTACGAGTACACTGAACTCTACAACCCGCTGCTCTCGCACAAGACAGTACACATATGACTTATTGCTTATTGTCAATATTTGGCTTATTAATAAGTACATATGTGGTATATTAGAAGTCATATTTTGTTTTCAAGGTATAAACTTATTCTAGCAATTTGCTTAACACCAGTTTTAATATCAGGAATTTCTTTTTCAGTTTTATTAAAGAATAGAGATTTTATACAAAATTTGACAATATCCTGAGTTACTTTACAATTTATTTAAATATTTTAGTTTTGTTTTATTATTTTTATAAAACTACAATATCAATATAGGTATAGGTTAAGTCCTAATTGCAATTAAGAAGCAATCAGATGCTTATCTTAACATACTAAGAAGGTTAGGTTAGGTCGGTGTTTTCTATTCAGCTTTTCAAGGTAAACTCAAATATTCACAATATATTAGTATGTCACATATGCACTTATCAACAAGCCAAATATTGACTATAAGCAAGTGCGAGAACGGGTTGTAACCGAACTCTATCTGGGTCTCTTTCAACCCCCTGTTTGTCCTCTTCTGGACACTACTGCCCCTTTGGATCACCCGTTTTGGCAACAGACATCAATTTCACCATCACTATATACTGTTGGCATATGCTCCTGTTGCTTCTACCACTGTTGATCTTATAACCGTTACTGTGTTTTCCACCGTTGAGATTATTTTCACCTTCACTGTTGTCTCAACGGTTGCTCCTGTTCTTTTGTTCCAGCTACTGTTGTCTATGTAGATGATTCTGTTGCCGCTTCTACCACCACCACCACCACAACAACCACTATTACTGGCGGTGGTGGTGGTAGCAATGTTACTCTGCTGACCTCTTTATATCCAACTTAAAGTCTATTTAATTATTCATCGCATCAAAGTGCTCTGTTGCTAGTCTGTTGGTTGTGATGCTGCCTCTGTTGTTGGTTGTGATGCTGGTACTGTTGTTGGTTGTGATGCTGCCTCTGTTGTTGGTTGTGATGCTGCCTCTGTTGTTGGTTGTGATGCTGCCTCTGTTGTTGGTTGTGATGCTGGTACTGTTGTTGGTTGTGATGATGGTACTGTTGTTGGTTGTGATGATGGTACTGTTGTTGGTTGTGATGCTGCCTCTGTTGTTGGTTGTGATGATGGTACTG
>NC_091167.1:20060895-20068395 GCF_040958095.1 Procambarus clarkii
CTGCCGACAGAGACCAAGTGAACTGGTAAATCTCTTGGACACGACCCACAAGTTTCCCGGGGTAAGTGATGCTGAGTTATACTTTGGGGACACCCAGATGTGCGGCTTGTCACAAGTTAAGGTCGCTCGCACACACACACACACACACACACACACACACACACACACACACACACACACACACACACACACACACACACACACACACACTGAAGACTGACTCCATACACAGTTTCAAATGTAGATATGATAGAGCTTGAGAAGTTCAGGAATCTGTACACCAGTAGATTGACAGTTGAGAGGCGGGACCAAAGAGCCAGAGCTCAACCCCCGCAAGCACAACTAGGTGAGTACACACACACACACACGCCATTATGATAAAAAATTTACCATAATGATAACGTAAATGATAAACAAAAAGATTCAAATATTTAGATATCAGAGAACCTTTAAAAGTTGTCAGATTAAAGATGCGGATTAAACATCAAATTCTAAATAATCTGGATGTAACGTGATCAAACTGTCGGTAGAGCGACGGTCTCGCTTCAAGCAGGGTCGGAGTTCGATCCCCGATCTTCCAAGTGATTGCAGGGGGCACAGTTCCCTCAATCCGTCTTCATATCCCAGCTTTTAGTCTGTCTCATATCCCTTCCAAGCGCCATACATACTTAGCGGTTGCTCCTGAAAATGACTTTTTATGATTAAATTTCCATATATCGAATCCTATGGAATTTGACGACTGAGTCACTGGATTTATGGAGGGAAAATAACAGGATGGACGAATTGTATTTTTTTTTTAATTTTAAAATGAGCAGTTGGCAGAGGTCCTCACAAAAGATGAATTTGGAAATTGGAAAACATATAAAAATTGGGTAAAATATGGAATACTTTACTTGATTGAACGATGAGGATATTGGAACACACACACACACACACACAGGGGGCCTCGTAGCCTGGTGGATAGCGCGCAGGACTCGTAATTCTGTGGCGCGGGTTCGATTCCCGCACGAGGCAGAAACAAATGGGCAAAGTTTCTTTCACCCTAAGTGCCCCTGTTACCTAGCAGTAAATAGGTACCTGGGAGTTAGTCAGCTGTCACGGGCTGCTTCCTGGGGTGTGTGTGTGTGGTGTGGAAAAAAAAGAAAAAAAAGTTGTTAGTAAACAGTTGATTGACAGTTGAGAGGCGGGCCGAAAGAGCAAAGCTCAACCCCCGCAAAACACAACTAGTAAACACACACACACACACATACACACACACACACACACATACACACACACACACACACATACACACACACACACACACATACACACACACACACACACACACAGGTGGAAACTGAGTGCCCACATGAGCCACAGAGATATTAGAAGGAACTTTTTCAGTGTCAGAGTAGTTAACATATGGAATGCATTAGGAAGTGATGTGGTGGAGGCTGACTCCATACACAGTTTCAAGTGTAGATATGATAGAGCCCAATAGGCTCAGGAACCTGTACACCAGTTGATTGACAGTTGAGAGGCGGGACCAAAGAGCCGAAGCTCAACCCCCGCAAGCACAACTAGTGCACGCTCGAACGCAAGACCAGAATTCCAGTTCTACCACTCTGCCCAACCTGAACCGTTGAAAATCGTCGCATTTGTTTTTGCACTCATTGCATCCAGTTCACTCGCTGGAAATTCCACTCCTTCCATCTTTTGCAACAGTTGGCAGAATTCTGGAAATTTCCATCCATGGACAATTGTCGGAGTCTCGTCTGGTGGTAATATGGAATATATTCCCCCTTCCATCCCCCTTCCATCCCCCTTCCATCCCTCCCTTTCCACCCATCCCATATTCCTCCATCATGAGATGGAGGTGGCCGATCAAATCTGTGGGTTACTATGGGTTTCTATGGGATTCTATGGGTTTCTAGGGGATTCTATGGGTTACTATGGGATTCTATGGGTTTCTATGGGATTCCATAGGTTTCTATGGGTTTCTATGGGTTACTATGGGATTCTATGGGTTACTATGGGATTCTATGGGTTACTATGGGATTCTATGGGTTTCTATGGGTTACTATGGGTTTCTATGGGATTCTGTGGGTTTCTATGGGATTCTATGGGATTCTATGGGATTCTATGGGTTTCTATAGGATTCTATGGGTTACTATGGGTTTTTATGGGATTCCATGGGTTACTATGGGTTTCTATGAGATTCCATGGGATTCTATAGGTTTCTATGGGTTTCTATGGGATTCCATGGGTTTCTATGGGTTTCTATGGGTTTCGAAGTTAATTTCAAAACCCGCGCCTGAGTTCAATAGCAGAAAATTTCTGTTCATTTTCACAAGGTCAATACATAAGCGTTTATATTTATATAAGAAAAACCTCACAATTCTCCATGTGGTATATTTGAGACCTAGCTGTTCGGAGTGTGGTATATATGTGACCACATATATACCACACCTCACCTCACATACCTTTATGTGAGGTATATGTGAGACCTAGCTGTTCGGAGTGTGGTATATATATGACCACATATATACCACACCTCACCTCACATACCTTTATGTGAGGCATATGTGAGACCTAGCTGTTCGGAGTGTGGTATATATGTGACCACATATATACCACACCTCACCTCACATACCTTTATGTGAGGTATATGTGAGACCTAGCTG
Organism: Procambarus clarkii; assembly: GCF_040958095.1. Classification (NCBI taxonomy): domain Eukaryota; kingdom Metazoa; phylum Arthropoda; class Malacostraca; order Decapoda; family Cambaridae; genus Procambarus; species Procambarus clarkii. The sequence goes on from NC_091167.1 coordinate 20,063,562, forward strand.
TTCAGAGTGTGGTATATATGGTCAGGCTACTCTCTCCAGGAAGTATATTTGGACCTCGTTGATATGAGCGACATATATACATCATTTTTACAATGTTATCATTAACCATTTACAATGGTCGTTAAGTAATTTGAGGTCCTTAACCACCCTCCATCCCTCATTTTTTTTATTAAAACATTGAGGTCAAGCATTGAGATATTGCTCTCTCTCTCTCTCTCTCTCTCTCTCTCTCTCTCTCTCTCTCTCTCTCTCTCTCTCTCTCTCTCTCTCTCTCTCTCTCTCTCTCAGGACATTCAATATCCTGAACCTTGTTTGACATTTTTAGGAGGTGAGTTTCAGGGTGTGGACTGAAAGGAGCCCCAATTGGACTGAAAGGGGCCCTAAGTGCTGACAACCCAATTGCGGGTTTGGGTTCCTAGGATCCGACAGGAGTTATCTGGGGAAGGATTTACCCAAACTTTCGTTCTGCTAATCTGGGTTGGCCATTCTGGCTTTCTCTCCCTTGATTTTTCTATTTCTCTGTGTGCGTCTTTCCTCTCTCTCTCTCTCTCTCTCTCTCTCTCTCTCTCTCTCTCTCTCTCTCTCTCTCTGTAGCTCTCTCTCTCTCTCTCTCTCTGTGGCTCTCTCTCTGTCTCTCTCTCTCTCTCTCTCTCTCTCTCTCTCTCTGTAGCTCTCTCTCTCTCTCTCTCTCTCTCTCTTTTTCTCTGTCTGTCTCTCTGCCTATTTCGTTCATTCTCTCATCTACCTTCCTTCTATATAACGATATTTGTTTCTCTGCTTTCAGATCTCCTTCTCTCTTTCTCTTTTCTTTACATCTATCACCATCTATTCATTCCTCTTGTTCTCCCTCACTCTCCCTCACACCACCCCAACACTCTCCCTCCCACTCCCTCCATCACTCTCCCTCCCACTCCCTCCATCACCCTCCCTCCCACTCCCTCCATCACTCTCCCTCCCACTCCCTCCCTCACTCTCCCTCACACCACCCCAACACTCTCCCTCCCACTCCCTCCATCACTCTCCCTCCCACTCCCTCCATCACTCTCCCTCCCACTCCCTCCATCACTCTCCCTCCCACTCCCTCCATCACTCTCCCTCCCACTCCCTCCATCACTCTCCCTCCCACCACCCCAACACTCTCCCTCCCACTCCCTCCCTCACTCTCCCTCACACCACCCCAACACTCTCCCTCCCACTCCCTCCATCACTCTCCCTCCCACACCACCTTTCTCCATCCCAATTTCACCCTGCGAATAATCCATTTTATTAGGCTTACCACTAAATTGCAGAAAACACACATAACTCATCCATTTCAACAATCACGTGATTGTGCGGCGGTCAGCACAATCACCTCACAATGGGGAAGACCTGGAAACCGGTTGACCGAGAGAAACCGAATTGGTTGACCCAGAGAACCCGAAGTGGTTTCGGCTCTTGTCTCGAAGCCTAAATGTTAGAAACCCCATGTTAGAAACCCACATGTTAGAAATCCACATGTTAGAAACCCCCATGTTAGAAACCCGCCATGTTAGAAACCCACATGTTAGAAACCCACATGTTAGAAACCCATATGTTAGAAACCCCCATGTTAGAAACCCATATGTTAGAAACCCCCATGTTAGAAACCCCCATGTTAGAAACCCATATGTTAGAAACCCTGTGTCAGAAACCCCCATGTTAGAAACCCACATGTTAGAAACCCATATGTTAGAAACCCATATGTTAGAAACCCACATGTTAGACACCCACATGTTAGAAACCCGCCATGTTAGAAACCCCCATGTTAGAAACCCACATGTTAGACACCCACATGTTAGAAACCCGCCATGTTAGAAACCCACATGTTAGAAACCCACATGTTAGAAATCCACATGTTAGAAACCCCCATGTTAGAAACCCGCCATGTTAGAAACCCACATGTTAGAAACCCACATGTTAGAAACCCACATGTTAGAAATCCACATGTTAGAAACCCCCATGTTAGAAACCCGCCATGTTAGAAACCCACATGTTAGAAACCCACATGTTAGAAACCCCCATGTTAGAAACCCACATGTTAGAAACCCATATGTTAGAAACCCCCATGTTAGAAACCCATATGTTAGAAACCAGCATGTTAGAAACCCCCATGTTAGAAACCAATATGTTAGAAACGCACACATTAGAAACCTCAAATGTTAGAAACCCCCATGTTAGAAACCCATATGTTAGAAACCCCATGTTAGAAACCCAAATGTTAGAAACCCACATGTTAGAAACCAACGTTTTAGAAACCTCCAAGTTAGAAACCCTCATGTTAGAAACCCCCAAGTTAGAAACCCCCATGTTAGAAACCCCATGTTAGAAACCCCCATGTTAGAAACCCCTATGTAAGAAACCCACATGTTAGTAACCCACATGTTAGAAACCCCATGTTAGAACCCCCCATGTTAGAAACCCATATGTTAGAAACCTACATGTTAGAAACCCCCATGTTAGAAACCCCTATGTTAGAACCCCACATGTTAGAAGCCCACATGTTAAAAACCCCTATGTTAGAAACCCCCCATATTAGAAACCCACATGGCAGAAACCCTCATGTTAGAAACCCCCATGTTAGAAAACCCCATGTTAAAAACCCACATGTTAGAAACCCCCAATGTTAGAAACCTCCATGTTAGAAACCCCTATGTTAGAAACCCCCATGTTAGAAACCCCCATGTTAAAAACCCACATGTTAGAAACCCCCAATGTTAGAAACCACCAATGCTAGAAACCCCCAATGTTAGAAACCACCAATGCTAGAAACCCCCCAATGTTAGAAACCCCGAATGTTAGAAACCCCCATGTTAGAAACCCCCCATGTTTGAAACCTCCTTGTTAGAAACCCATATGTTAGAAACCCCCCACGTTAGAAACCAACGTGTTAGATGGTCTCACACACCTGTCATTCGTCTCACACACCTGTCACCCGTCTCACACACCTGTCATCTGTCTCACACACCTGTCACCCGTCTCACACACCTGTCACCCGTCTCACACACCTGTCACCCGTCTCACACACCTGTCATCAGTCTCACACACCTGTCATCTGTCTCACACACCTGTCACCCGTCTCACACACCTGTCACCCGTCTCACACACCTGTCACCCGTCTCACACACCTGTCATCAGTCTCACACACCTGTCATCTGTCTCACACACCTGTCACCCGTCTCACACACCTGTCACCCGTCTCACACCAGCCTAAGGTCCCACACCTGATTAATCAGTCGTAATGAATCTTATAATTTTTTAATATAAATTTGCATTTACATTCAATTTAAGGTTCAAACTTTTCTAATATGATAACCTGACATTCTTATCTCCTCCTTCTCTTTCTCTTCCCTCTTTCTCCTCTTCCCCCTTTCTCCACTTTCTCCCTTCCTTGCTCTTCCCTACACTAAGATTTACAGTGTCCAACAAACGCTCACGAGGCGGTTGCCGGGAGCTTGAGCTCGACAGAGAGTACACACAGTTAGCACAAGCAGGAGAGTTCCTCCCCCACCAGACCCTCAGACCAGGATAAATACTTACAAGGAAACTGAATCTAGGGAAATAGACGAGACGGGATCACAATACATTTTCCCTACGCTGGGGGGCGCTTCAGGGAAATAGAAACCCTTTAGGGAAATATATATATATAACTTCTACACGGAAAGAGGTTATATATGTATAAAAAATTTCAATTTTATACATATATTTTCTTTTATTTTCGTAATTACTGATCAAAGAAATTGTTTCGAGAAAAACATTGATTTTTTGTTTTCGGAAAACAATGAGAGAAAACTGTTTTTTTTTTTTGGAAGGGGAAACATTTCTGTTTTCTTTGTCTGTTGCGTCAAATTCCCCGACGAGGGAATTTGATGCATATAGATGGGGCTCTGGAAGGAAAAAAACCAAGAAGATATTTCTCATATTCCGGGAAAAAACACCAAAAAACAGGGGAGTGAATTTTTCCTGTTGCCTTTGGGGGTGGGGGCGGGTTTTTGATATTTCGTTAAGTCAGAGAATTTGTGAGGTTCGTAAAATGTATTTTTGTTTTTTTTTTACCCCAAAAACCTTTATATTTCTTGTGTTTGTGTCTTGTCTTGCTTCCCATTTTCAACACATTTTCTCACTCTTCTCTCCCCCTAATATTTTTTCTCATTTATTCACATTTCTTCTGGTATTTCTCTCACTTATCCATAGTTCTTCTCTCATCGTCTCTCCTTCTCTATTTCGTTCTTCCTCTTCCATCTATCCCCTCTTCTCTTATTGAACTGTAGAGCGGTAACCTAACCTAACCTAGCCTAACCTAACCTAACCTAACCTAGCCTAACCTAACCTAACCTAGCCTAACCTAGTCTAACCTAGCCTAACCTAACCTAGCCTAACCTAACCTAGCCTAACCTAACCTAGTCTAACCTAGCCTAACCTAACCTAGCCTAACCTAACCTAACCTAACCTAGCCTAACCTAACCTAGCCTAACCTAGCCTAACCTAGTCTAACCTAGCCTAACCTAACCTAGCCTAACCTAGTCTAACCTAGCCTAACCTAACCTAGCCTAACCTAACCTAGCCTAACCTAACCTAACCTTACCTAACCTAACCTAACCTAACCTAGCCTAACCTAACCTAGCCTAACCTAACCTAGCCTAACCTAACCTAACCTAACCTAACCTAACCAATCCTAACCTAACTTAACCTAACCTAACCACCATAAGCCCTAAGCCTAATGCCACCATAAGCCTAATTTAGTGCACATGAGAGGTATATTAGGCCTAATTTGTCTTTGCAGATCCTAGATTGGCCAACATAAGAACTTTCTAAGCCT
>NC_091167.1:20073395-20084261 GCF_040958095.1 Procambarus clarkii
CAACAAACACCACTGTCCCGTCAACAAACACCTCTGTCCCGTCAACAAACACCTCTGTCCTGTCAACAAACACCACTGTCCCGTCAACAAACACCAACACTGTCCCGTCAACAAACACCTCTGTCCCGTCAACAAACACCTCTGTCCCGTCAACAAACACCAACACTGTCCCGTCAACAAACACCTCTGTCCCGTCAACAGACACCTCTGTCCCGTCAACAAACACCTCTGTCCCGTCAACAGACACCTCTGTCCCGTCAACAAACACCAACACTGTCCCGTCAACAAACACCACTGTCCCGTCAACAAACACCAACACTGTCCCGTCAACAAACACCAACACTGTCCCGTCAACAAACACCACTGTCCCGTCAACAAACACCAACACTGTCCCGTCAACAAACACCTCTGTCCCGTCAACAAACACCAACACTGTCCCGTCAACAAACACCACTGTCCCGTCAACAAACACCACTGTCCCGTCAACAAACACCACTGTCCCGTCAACAAACACCACTGTCCCGTCAACAAACACCTCTGTCCCGTCAACAAACACCAACACTGACCCGTCAACAAACACCACTGTCCCGTCAACAAACACCTCTGTCCCGTCAACAAACACCACTGTCCCGTCAACAAACACCTCTGTCCCGTCAACAAACACCACTGTCCCGTCAACAAACACCACTGTCCCGTCAACAAACACCTCTGTCCCGTCAACAAACACCACTGTCCCGTCAACAAACACCTCTGTCCCGTCAACAAACACCACTGTCCCGTCAACAAACACCAACACTGACCCGTCAACAAACACCACTGTCCCGTCAACAAACACCAACACTGTCCCGTCAACAAACACCACTGTCCCGTCAACAAACACCTCTGTCCCGTCAACAAACACCAACACTGACCCGTCAACAAACACCACTGTCCCGTCAACAAACACCACTGTCCCGTCAACAAACACCTCTGTCCCGTCAACAAACACCTCTGTCCCGTCAACAAACACCAACACTGACCAGTCAACAAACACCTCTGTCCCGTCAACAAACACCAACACTGACCCGTCAACAAACACCACTGTCCCGTCAACAAACACCACTGTCCCGTCAACAAACACCACTGTCCCGTCAACAAACACCACTGTCCCGTCAACAAACACCTCTGTCCCGTCAACAGACACCTCTGTCCCGTCAACAGACACCTCTGTCCCGTCAACAGACACCACTGTCCCGTCAACAGACACCTCTGTCCCGTCAACAGACACCTCTGTCCCGTCAACAAACACCACTGTCCCGTCAACAGACACCTCTGTCCCGTCAACAGACACCACTGTCCCGTCAACAAACACCTCTGTCCCGTCAACAGACACCACTGTCCCGTCAACAGACACCTCTGTCCCGTCAACAGACACCTCTGTCCCGTCAACAAACACCACTGTCCCGTCAACAAACACCACTGTCCCGTCAACAAACACCTCTGTCCCGTCAACAGACACCTCTGTCCCGTCAACAGACACCTCTGTCCCGTCAACAAACACCACTGTCCCGTCAACAAACACCACTGTCCCGTCAACAAACACCAACACTGTCCCGTCAACAAACACCACTGTCCCGTCAACAAACACCACTGTCCCGTCAACAAACACCACTGTCCCGTCAACAAACACCACTGTCCCGTCAACAAACACCACTGTCCCGTCAACAAACACCTCTGTCCCGTCAACAAACACCACTGTCCCGTCAACAAACACCACTGTCCCGTCAACAAACACCACTGTCCCGTCAACAAACACCACTGTCCCGTCAACAAACACCTCTGTCCCGTCAACAAACACCTCTGTTCCGTCAACAAACACCACTGTCCCGTCAACAAACACCAACACTGTCCCGTCAACAAACACCTCTGTCCCGTCAACAAACACCAACACTGTCCCGTCAACAAACACCACTGTCCCGTCAACAAACACCACTGTCCCGTCAACAAACACCACTGTCCCGTCAACAAACACCACTGTCCCGTCAACAAACACCTCTGTCCCGTCAACAAACACCAACACTGACCCGTCAACAAACACCACTGTCCCGTCAACAAACACCTCTGTCCCGTCAACAAACACCACTGTCCCGTCAACAAACACCTCTGTCCCGTCAACAAACACCACTGTCCCGTCAACAAACACCAACACTGACCCGTCAACAAACACCACTGTCCCGTCAACAAACACCAACACTGTCCCGTCAACAAACACCACTGTCCCGTCAACAAACACCTCTGTCCCGTCAACAAACACCAACACTGACCCGTCAACAAACACCACTGTCCCGTCAACAAACACCACTGTCCCGTCAACAAACACCTCTGTCCCGTCAACAAACACCTCTGTCCCGTCAACAAACACCAACACTGACCAGTCAACAAACACCTCTGTCCCGTCAACAAACACCAACACTGACCCGTCAACAAACACCACTGTCCCGTCAACAAACACCACTGTCCCGTCAACAAACACCACTGTCCCGTCAACAAACACCACTGTCCCGTCAACAAACACCTCTGTCCCGTCAACAGACACCTCTGTCCCGTCAACAGACACCTCTGTCCCGTCAACAGACACCACTGTCCCGTCAACAGACACCTCTGTCCCGTCAACAGACACCTCTGTCCCGTCAACAAACACCACTGTCCCGTCAACAGACACCTCTGTCCCGTCAACAGACACCACTGTCCCGTCAACAAACACCTCTGTCCCGTCAACAGACACCACTGTCCCGTCAACAGACACCTCTGTCCCGTCAACAGACACCTCTGTCCCGTCAACAAACACCACTGTCCCGTCAACAAACACCACTGTCCCGTCAACAAACACCTCTGTCCCGTCAACAGACACCTCTGTCCCGTCAACAGACACCTCTGTCCCGTCAACAAACACCACTGTCCCGTCAACAAACACCACTGTCCCGTCAACAAACACCAACACTGTCCCGTCAACAAACACCACTGTCCCGTCAACAAACACCACTGTCCCGTCAACAAACACCACTGTCCCGTCAACAAACACCACTGTCCCGTCAACAAACACCACTGTCCCGTCAACAAACACCTCTGTCCCGTCAACAAACACCACTGTCCCGTCAACAAACACCACTGTCCCGTCAACAAACACCACTGTCCCGTCAACAAACACCACTGTCCCGTCAACAAACACCTCTGTCCCGTCAACAAACACCTCTGTTCCGTCAACAAACACCACTGTCCCGTCAACAAACACCACTGTCCCGTCAACAAACACCACTGTCCCGTCAACAAACACCACTGTCCCGTCAACAAACACCACTGTCCCGTCAACAAACACCACTGTCCCGTCAACAAACACCACTGTCCCGTCAACAAACACCACTGTCCCGTCAACAAACACCTCTGTCCCGTCAACAAACACCACTGTCCCGTCAACAAACACCACTGTCCCGTCAACAAACACCACTGTCCCGTCAACAAACACCTCTGTCCCGTCAACAAACACCTCTGTTCCGTCAACAAACACCACTGTCCCGTCAACAAACACCACTGTCCCGTCAACAAACACCTCTGTTCCGTCAACAAACACCAACACTGTCCCGTCAACAAACACCAACACTGTCCCGTCAACAAACACCTCTGTCCCGTCAACAAACACCACTGTCCCGTCAACAAACACCACTGTCCCGTCAACAAACACCACTGTCCCGTCAACAAACACCACTGTCCCGTCAACAAACACCACTGTCCCGTCAACAAACACCACTGTCCCGTCAGCAAACACCACTGTCCCGTCAACAAACACCTCTGTCCCGTCAACAAACACCTCTGTCCCGTCAACAAACACCAACACTGACCAGTCAACAAACACCTCTGTCCCGTCAACAAACACCAACACTGACCCGTCAACAAACACCACTGTCCCGTCAACAAACACCACTGTCCCGTCAACAAACACCACTGTCCCGTCAACAAACACCACTGTCCCGTCAACAAACACCTCTGTCCCGTCAACAGACACCTCTGTCCCGTCAACAGACACCTCTGTCCCGTCAACAGACACCACTGTCCCGTCAACAGACACCTCTGTCCCGTCAACAGACACCTCTGTCCCGTCAACAAACACCACTGTCCCGTCAACAGACACCTCTGTCCCGTCAACAGACACCACTGTCCCGTCAACAAACACCTCTGTCCCGTCAACAGACACCACTGTCCCGTCAACAGACACCTCTGTCCCGTCAACAGACACCTCTGTCCCGTCAACAAACACCACTGTCCCGTCAACAAACACCACTGTCCCGTCAACAAACACCTCTGTCCCGTCAACAGACACCTCTGTCCCGTCAACAGACACCTCTGTCCCGTCAACAAACACCACTGTCCCGTCAACAAACACCACTGTCCCGTCAACAAACACCAACACTGTCCCGTCAACAAACACCACTGTCCCGTCAACAAACACCACTGTCCCGTCAACAAACACCACTGTCCCGTCAACAAACACCACTGTCCCGTCAACAAACACCACTGTCCCGTCAACAAACACCTCTGTCCCGTCAACAAACACCACTGTCCCGTCAACAAACACCACTGTCCCGTCAACAAACACCACTGTCCCGTCAACAAACACCACTGTCCCGTCAACAAACACCTCTGTCCCGTCAACAAACACCTCTGTTCCGTCAACAAACACCACTGTCCCGTCAACAAACACCACTGTCCCGTCAACAAACACCACTGTCCCGTCAACAAACACCACTGTCCCGTCAACAAACACCACTGTCCCGTCAACAAACACCACTGTCCCGTCAACAAACACCACTGTCCCGTCAACAAACACCACTGTCCCGTCAACAAACACCTCTGTCCCGTCAACAAACACCACTGTCCCGTCAACAAACACCACTGTCCCGTCAACAAACACCACTGTCCCGTCAACAAACACCTCTGTCCCGTCAACAAACACCTCTGTTCCGTCAACAACACCACTGTCCCGTCAACAAACACCACTGTCCCGTCAACAAACACCTCTGTTCCGTCAACAAACACCAACACTGTCCCGTCAACAAACACCAACACTGTCCCGTCAACAAACACCTCTGTCCCGTCAACAAACACCACTGTCCCGTCAACAAACACCACTGTCCCGTCAACAAACACCACTGTCCCGTCAACAAACACCACTGTCCCGTCAACAAACACCACTGTCCCGTCAACAAACACCACTGTCCCGTCAGCAAACACCACTGTCCCGTCAACAAACACCTCTGTCCCGTCAACAAACACCTCTGTCCCGTCAACAAACACCACTGTCCCGTCAACAAACACCACTGTCCCGTCAACAAACACCACTGTCCCGTCAACAAACACCACTGTCCCGTCAACAAACACCTCTGTCCCGTCAACAAACACCTCTGTCCCGTCAACAAACACCACTGTCCCGTCAACAAACACCACTGTCCCGTCAACAAACACCACTGTCCCGTCAACAAACACCACTGTCCCGTCAACAAACACCACTGTCCCGTCAACAAACACCACTGTCCCGTCAACAAACACCTCTGTCCTGTCAACAAACACCTCTGTTCCGTCAACAAACACCACTGTCCCGTCAACAAACACCACTGTCCCGTCAACAAACACCTCTGTTCCGTCAACAAACACCAACACTGTCCCGTCAACAAACACCACTGTCCCGTCAACAAACACCACTGTCCCGTCAACAAACACCACTGTCCCGTCAACAAACACCACTGTCCCGTCAACAAACACCTCTGTCCCGTCAACAAACACCTCTGTTCCGTCAACAAACACCACTGTCCCGTCAACAAACACCACTGTCCCGTCAACAAACACCAACACTGTCCCGTCAACAAACACCTCTGACCCGTCAACAAACACCTCTGACCCGTCAACAAACACCTCTGACCCGTCAACAAACACCTCTGACCCGTCAACAAACACCAACACTGTCCCGTCAACAAACACCTCTGACCCGTCAACAAACACCTCTGACCCGTCAACAAACACCTCTGACCCGTCAACAAACACCTCTGACCCGTCAACAAACACCAACACTGTCCCGTCAACAAACACCTCTGTCCCGTCAACAAACATTCTTGAAAAAATGATCACCCCGGCGCCCATGTCAAGCTCAGAGCTTCAGGCAATGTCCCGAGCCAAACAGATTCTCGATTTTTTCCCACAAGGAATACGTTTTTCCCGCCTGTCTGGCGCTCCGAACCACCGCTGACACCTGATCGACACTTGGCACTCATATTCCGTACGAGTTTCTGAAGTTAAACACGCGTAAATGCAAAATGAATACGCGAACGGGGCGCGTGGGCGACCCATACAATGGCGATGTAAACACTGGAGGTCGCTTACACCAGCGGTACCGCCGCCACCAGGGGCGCCCTGGGGCCAGATTCACGAAGCAGTTACGCAAGTACTTACGAACGTGTACATCTTATCTCAATCTTTGACGGCTTTGGTTACATTTATTAAACAGTTTACAAGCATGAAAACTTGCCAATCAACTGTTGTTATTGTTATAAACAGCCTCCTGGTGCTTCGGAGCTCATTAACTGTTTAATAATTGTAAACAAAGCCGTCAAAGATTGAGGAAAGATGTACAGGTTCGTAAGTATTTGCGTAACTGCTTCGTGAATCTGGCCCCTGGTCGGTTAGTTTATTTTCCTACATAAACGGAGATTTGTTAAGTCTCTCTACTCGTCAAAGCGATTTTTATTAACTAACAACAAACTGTTTTCCCTGTTTCAGTTGAAGGACGTACGTGAAGGAGTATTTTCATTAAATAAATGAGAGTATTAAAAAGTTTGTGGTCAATGGATGACGCTGATTGGTTGTGTGTTAATTCTCGATAGCCTAGTCTAGGCTATCTCATATATGAGGGCTCTTAGACTAGGCTACCTCATATAAGAGTGAGCCTAGTCTAGGCTTCCTCATATATCAGTAAGCCTAGCTTAGGCTACCTCATATATGAGTGAGCCTAGTCTAGGCTATCTCATATGTGAGGGCTCTTAGACTAGGCTACCTCATATATCTGTGAGCCTAGTCTAGGCTACCTCATATATGAGGGCTCTTAGACTAGCCTACCTCATATAACAGTGAGCCTAGGCTACCTCATATATGAGGGAGCCTAGGCTACCTCATATATGAGAGTTGTTCCTGTTCTAAAGCCATCATTTTTCTGTTTATCCGATGATTTAATCAGACGGAATTAAGTCTGAATGTGTATTATGACGTCAAGGAGGCACATATGTGGTGAAGAGGCTCCAGGAAGGCAAGGGTTCCTCACTAACACATGGGAGGAATCCCGAAAATTATATTTGCTAGATGCTGCCGTTGCCATGGCAACCGAGACGGCGCAACCTGCGAGAGCCAATCAGCGCGAAGCAAGACGATGACGTCACACAAAGAGGACCAATCACAAAGTGTGTGTACACCACCAGGCAGCCAATCACCATGCTTGTATAAGTGATCTTTGAGAGGATTGAGGGACCAGAGTAGATGTCCCTGAGCAAGGGAAAATTGGCATTTATATTGGGAAACTTGATATTAATACAGTAAAAGTTAGGGGCCAATGGTTAAGGGCCCCGGGGGCGGGTAGGCAAGAACCGGCCCTTAAGAGTAACTGACAGCAATTCAGGCAGCAGTGAAGCTGTTATGGGAAAACTGACTTGTATTTTGTGTAAGAGAATTTGGGGGCCAAGAGCTAAAGCCTCGGCCCAGGCAAGGCAGCAGTTTGGGGGCCCACAGGAGTGCTGTAAACTGAGGAACGGTCATTGACTGATTTTAAGAGATTAATTGTGACTTCCGAGGCACCGCGAGTGAGGTGGGGCCCGTGAGCTAAAGTCCACAACGGATGGTTGTGTATTCGTGTACGAGAAGTGATAATAATATCGTAGTAGGCTATGGGGGCTTTGGTGAAATTGGCAGGCCAGGAGCCAGCATGCGGCCTCCACGACGTCTGGACGAAGACTGGCAAGTGAGCAGCCGGCCAGAGCGGGGTTGCCAGAAGCCGCCAGTCACACACCAGAACTAAATGCTTGATTTACGTATATATATATTCTTGGTTATTTGATCTGGAGTGATGAAGGGAGTTTATATATGCAAACCTTGATCAGACAATTCTATAGACACCCTACATGCCTATACTTTATAACCAGTTAATTTGAAACTAGGCAAATAGTCTAGCTATCCTGGGATGTCAAAGGTAGATTTTACCTTATAAGTTATTTTGAATTTGGCGTGTATGTTTGTTTTATAAAACATTTGTTTATAATACATATGATTGTTTGTAATACATTTTGCTGTTATATTATGGAGTGATAAGCTATCAATGACGCAGTGAAAACACATCTATATGTATAGGAACGAGATTTATCTATTGATAAGATTTATGTCTCGAATGATTGAATGGTAGACTTTGTGCCTAGGCTGTTTGGGAGTTGTATTGATTGATATGATTCTCTTGGAGTTATCTATTAATAATGTGATTCAATATAGTAGTAGTAGGCATCCTTCAGTCTCGGAAGACTATGGAGTTGTGCCCTGACAGGGCGCAAAGCCTGGGTAGGTAGATATGGAGAAGCTGTTACCCATGCAGCAGGTCCCCCCCTCTCCACGTTGCTGAAATTATCCAATAGAAAGGCAAATGCCAATACACACGGTTCCAGCACCGTCGCAGGAGCTGCCAGAACGAGGTCGACGTCAACAACGAACTGCCTTAGGGGCTCCAACTGCGGAGTTTTCCTCGAGGTTGACTCCTGAAGCCTTTCCCAAAAAAGGGGTATGGGGGGTTCCCTTCCCCTAGATGGGCTGCCTTCCTAGGCTATCGAGTCCCATCTACCCGGAGCAGCTGGTTTTAAGGCGCTAGAGGTAGGCCCTCGTCCCTTCTCCTGGGGCGAGGGTGGGGTTTCAAGGGATTGTCATAGCCAGGGGGTGGTAATGGGGGACGAGCTCCCATGACCTATAAAAAGCTACTATACGGCATGCGTCTCAAATAGCCCCTGACAACCAAGTCCAACTCCTGGCCTGCACGGGTGGCTTAGTCCTTAAGTCCGGCGGAACTGCTTTTACCGAATATATATATATATATATATATATATATATATATATATATATATATATATATATATATATATATATATATATATATATATATATATATATATATGTCGTACCTAGTAGCCAGAACTCACTTCTCAGCCTACTATGCAAGGCCCGATTTGCCTAATAAGCCAAGTTTTACTGAATTAATATATTTTCTCTAATTTTTTTCTTATGAAATGATAAAGCTACCCATTTCATTATGTATGAGGTCAATTTTTGTTTATTGGAGTTAAAATTAACGTAGATATATGACCGAACCTAACCAACCCTACCTAACCTAACCTAACCTATCTTTATAGGTTAGGTTAGGTTAGGTAGCCGAAAACGTTAGGTTAGGTTAGGTTAGGTAGGTTAGGTAGTCGAAAAATTAATTCATGAAAACTAGGCTTATTAGGCAAATCGGGCCTTGCATAGTAGGCTGAGAAGTGAGTTCTGGCTACTAGGTACGACATAATATATATATATATATATATATATATATATATATATATATATATATATATATATATATATATATATATATATATATATATATATATATATATATATATATATTAGTATATTTTGGTAGCAGTCTTTCTTGTAAACATATGTTGTTAAATATGACCGAAAAAGTAAGAATGATAATTCTAACACGAATTTTCTCAATATTTCTTATGTTTCTTTTCACTGTCGATGGTAATTGAAAAATCAATTCTCCAAAATTCATTTTAATTTCTAGTCTGACGCGACACTTGAACGCGTTTCGTAATAACTTATTACATTTTCAAAGACTTTAGTTTACACACACACAACTATAACCTGCAAACACTAAACAGAGTTTTACTATGCTAATATTTAAACAGCTTTTGTCTTATATACTCGCATTTGGGTGAGGTGAACAAAACTTTCAACACAAGACAGAAAACGGTGCAATGGGTATAAATTGGCTAAGTTAAAGGGAAGAATTTAAGAAACTGCAAAGGGCCTATTGACCCATATTTCTTGATGCTTCTATATTGGAGCGGAGTCTTGAAGTGGGTAGAATATAGTTGTGTATTAATTGGCTGTTGATTGCTGGTGTTGACTTCTTAATGTGTAGTGCCTCGCAGATGTCAAGCCGCCTGCTATCGCTGTATCTATCGATGATTTCTGTGTTGTTTGTTAAGACTTCTCTGGTGATGGTCTGGTTATGGGAAGAGATTATATGTTCCTTAATAGAACATATAATTCCAGTTATATGTTGCTTATGCTTAACAATGCATAAGCAACAGGGCTCCATTAAGGAACATATAATCTCTTCCCACATCTATACCTGGTTGTGGGAATCATCTCATCTTTGGTATCTTTGAGGTCAGAGGCCGATCTAACTAGGACCTGAGACTGCTGTAACTACGTCGTTACAGCAGACAATATGCCTCGAATTGCAGGTTCAACAGCAGACAGCTTTTAAGGCCAGATCAAATTCCATATTTAGCTTGTTCCAGTGTTTTGATTAGATATATATACCAGCTGGGAGAGGTTTGGACATATATATGCGGCCAGCTATGGTAATAAAGATTTGGACTTTAGCTGAGTTCTACTGAGTCAAACTTGATCTCAGTGAGGTGCCACCCTTGTGAAATGTAAATATGAAATGTAAATACATTTCATATTTACATGAAATGCGCCTGTAGTCCCCTTGCAAATGGTGTCAAAGAGGTGGAATATAATTCCTGCATGTGTTCT